>NC_080065.1:77790312-77922812 GCF_949987535.1 Balaenoptera acutorostrata | reverse complement strand
GGGGAAAACTCCAAATAATTCAGTAATATAGGGATTCCATTAACAAGCCATATCCATTTTTATGTGTATGAATTTTTTTTAATTTTTTTCCTAACTTTTTTTTTTTTAACATCTTTATTGGAGTATAATTGCTTTACAATGTTGTGTTAGTTCTGCTGTATAACAAAGTGAATCAGCTATACATATACATATATCCCCATATCTCCTCCCTCTTGAGCCTCCCTCCCACCCTCCCTATCCCACCCCTCTAGGTGGTCACAAAGCACCAAGCTGATCTCCCTGTGCTATGTGGCTGCTTCCCACTAGCTATCTATTTTACATTTGGTAGTGTATATATGTCCATGCTGCTCTCTCACTTCGTCCCAGCTTACTCTTCCCCCTCCCCATGTCCTCAAGTCCATTCTCTATGTCTATGTCTTTATTTCTGTCCTGCCCCTAGGTTCTTCAGAACCATTTTTTTTTTAAATTCCATATATATGTGTGAGCATACGGCATTTGTTTTCTCTTTCTGACTTACTTCACTCTGTATGACAGGACTCTAGGTCCATCCACCTCACTACAAATAACTAAATTTCGTTTGTTTTTATGGCGGAGTAATATTCCATTGTATATATGTGCCACATCTTCTTTATCCATTCATCTGTTGATGGACACTTAGGTTGCTTCCATGTCCTGGCTATTGTAAACAGAGCTGCAATGAACATTTTGGTACATGACTCTTTTTGAATTATGGTTTTTCTCAGGGTATATGCCCAGTAGTGGGATTGCTGGGTCGTATGGTAGTTCTATTTTTAGTTTTTAAGGAACCTCCATACTGTTCTCCATAGTGGCTGTATCAATTTACATTCCCACCAACAGTGCAAGAGGGTTCCCTTTTCTCTACACCCTCTCCAGCATTTATGGTTTGTAGATTTTTTGATGATGGCCATTCTGACCGGTGTGAGGTGATACGTCATTGTAGTTTTGATTTGCATTTCTTTAATGATTAGTGATGTTGAGCATCCTTTCATGTGTTTGTTGGCAATCTGTATATCTTCTTTGGAGAAATGTCTGTTTAGGTCTTCTGCCCATTATTGGATTGGGTTGTTTGTTTTTTTGATATTGAGCTGCTTGTATATTTTGGAGATTAATCCTTTGTCAGTTGCTTTGTTTGCAAATATTTTCTCCCATTCTGAGGGTTGTCTTAGGAAACCATAAACAAGGTGTATTATTTTTTAGTGCAGAGAAAACTGCCAAAGAGCAGGAACTGTAATTATAAGAGCATGATTATCCTCCTATTTGTTTCTGAGAATTTATAAAAATATATGAACTCTCTTCACAGAAATCAAATACTTGTTTGTGACACAGGTAACATTCTATACACAGGGGTACTCTGACTTCATGTTGCCCAATTGTGGACCTCTAAAACCTCTATCCAGTAAACTGACAAAAGAAGAAATCTTGAGATAGACCTTACCTAAATACCCATCTACTTAAAAAGACTAAGGACATTATGGGATTATAGCTCAGCGTGAAATAGGGCTCTGGCAAGAAACAGATGGTATAACCAAACTGAGCAATTGAAGAAAGTTTGTCAAAGGGACTGTTTAAGACATCCGGCAGATTTTTGGAAAACCAGCGAGTGATAGTGCAGTAACCTGAAGCTTGAAAAAGGAAGGTTTGGAGACCTGGGAAGCCTTCACCAAAGCTAGCCTAATGGGACAAGGGAAGGGGGACGTTACCTGTACACAGAGAGGGTATCTTTATGGAGAGAATCACTTCATGGAAGCTGTGGACTTCAGCAGAGATGCAGTCAACCCACAGTGACCTAAAAAGAGGGACCTGGATAATAAATGTCTCCATCCATCCATTCTCCTCCTTTCCTCTGGATCTTTTGTCATTGCCTGTGATGGACTGAATCCAACCAGAAGCAGAAGGAAAGGGAGCCTGTCAGTACAATCAGCATCCAGGGGCAAATTGTGAGAGGAAATTGGATGGAAAGTGGACCTGGAGAACCAAACTGAAAATATTCAACGCATAATGTCTCCCAAAGTATGTCCCCAGGAGTACTAGTTCCATAAAATGAGCCACAGTGACAAAGGTCCAAGATCAGATCAGTTTGGGAAATGCCATATAATATAACCCCTCATCACCGTCCATGTACCGTGTGCAAGGCATTGACAGACAGTGACGGATACAAAGGACGTCTCAGCCTTCATGGAAATTAAAGTTCATTGAGAAAAACAATAAATGAACAAATAAACAAATGGCTGTAAAACACAGTGCTACATATTGACCAGTGTTATGAATAATGATTAGTTTCTTCAACAGGGATTTAGTGAAAAATGATTTTCTATTGAGGAAATTATGATTGCTTCAAGCTTTCAAATTTTGTTTCAGATAGAGTTCAGATTTTGTTTATTGCTGGAATCTGATAAATGTAGTCCCCTTAGACTTGATCATGAAACTGAGCTGAAGTAGTTTCAAAATTTTTGTGCATTTTCCCCATACTCTTTTTCTATCATATATTATTTCTCTACCATTTCTTACTTTTCCTCAAAAGTGACCATATATTACTCATCTTTATATCTTCAGTGTCTGGCCCTATATTGTGCCTGGTGGGGTTTTTTAAGAGATGACTTTCAAATTAAATCAAATTATATAATTATAATTATAATAATAATAACTATTATTATATAGTAGTAATATTAACCAACCCCCCCAAATGTCTAACTATAATGCATGCTTTCATTGTGCCAGTTATTGTTTAAAGGTCTTACTTAGTGGATTATCACATTAGTCCTCACAACAACCCAATGACATGGACACTGTTGTTATCCTCACTCTACAGATTAGAAAACTGAGGCATTAAGAGCCCCAGTAACTTGCTCACTGGCACACAAGCAGAAGTGTTAGATCCAGGAAATCTAACCCCAGAGCCTGGACTTTTAATTGTTTATGCTATTTTAGCTTAATGCTAAACTTAAATCTAATTAATCATATCTAACTAAACAGTTTTTGGTACATGAGCTTCAAGCTTAGAAAATGTTGAATTATAAGAATACCATATCCATATTCAGAATGTTAGAAAAATGAGGGGAGATATGTTTAAGCAAGAGAAATAAAAGAGCAGTTGAAATTCAGAGGAGAAGGATGGCATGTAGATAAAGTAAATATTCTTGCAGTCCATAAGAAAAGGAAGATAGGGATGTTATATTCAATAGGACTTAGAGGCAATTGTGGGGTAAGTTACACTGGAGCATTTTAAGTGAAGGCAGTGCTGCGTTTTTTATATCTTATGCTATGACATTTACAGAAAAATAAAAATTTTAGTGGCATACTAGTATTTTTACATAAAATAAATACAGAAGCCTAGGTAAGACATAAAAATTCCATGTACCACCAGAGATGAGGGAGGCATATTTAATTCATGTACTTTCAAATATGAGCACCATGGGGACGTTTTTATCTGAGAGTATTTTTACTCTATGATGCATAAGTTTATAAATACTCTGTGGTGGCTACGTCAGCCAATTATTAAAATAATTATCCTACCCTAAAATTTCAAAAAATTTTCACTTAATTATGCCATTAAAGTTAAAAGGTTTGTGTAGAATTTTTAAAACTTTAATAATTCTTAGAAGAGTATAAGTAATAGTATTTACCAGCTTAAATATATTTACCATTGACTATATTCTTAAAAACAAAAAGACACAGAATGAATGTAATAAAACACCAGAAGATAATTGAAACTCTGTGATATCACATAGATACCTCAAGGCAATATATTACTACTATTTAAGTAGCTCCACGTAAAGCATTCTGTGGGGCTCAGTAAAGCCTTCCTTGATGATGTGACGGTAAACATTTTTTTTCTTTAACTTTAGAAAACCTGGTTGCCATGTGAAACACAGAGAAAGCCTTACTAGTGTTCTCTATATAATTAGTTTAACCAGAATGAGTTAAGGAGATGAAATATCATGGCACTGACAGAGTGGTTGATAGTTCTCATGTTGCTATAACCAACCATGTAAAGCCATAGTTATCAGGGTTCAGTCTATACAAAAATGGAACACTTATTTGTTAAAAATAATTTTACAAATATTCTTCCCATGCTTGGTCTATATTTAAGTTGTATGGACAACTTAAAACCAACTGAGGAGACGCAAGAGGGAAGAGATATGGGAACATATGTATATGTATAACTGATTCACTTTGTTATAAAGCAGAAACTAACACACCATTGTAAAGCAATTATACTCCAATAAAGATGTTTAAAAAAAAAAAAAAACAACTGAAAAACCTACTCACTGCCCAAAGTAAATATGTATCTGACTAAGTTGTGTCTACTTGATGAAAGTAGAACTTCACTAGTTGAAAAATTCACTTGTTCCTCTCACTGGGGCTCATGAGAACCATTGTACAATGAGAGCAGAAATACTTTGGACTACTCTAAAATTGGGAGAAGCTATATAGACTGGCCATATTATGGAACACATGAAAATTTTCTCTTAGGCTTTAGACACATAGAACCAACCAAAGAAAATTGGATCAGTCTAGAAAATCAAGTGGACAATTCAAACTCAATTGCCCATTTTCTTAACAAATAATTTACCTGTGAGCTATCTGGTGATGCAACCTTCTTTATCTTTACAAAATATTTCAGTTGTCCATACAGATGATACTGTTCTTATTTGAAGACTAATAACATCTTCCTTGAATCTCTCTTAAAGGCAGACTGCTTTGAACACAAGGCATGTCATAACGGATAGTTCTGGAGCTATGTCCTTCTTGTGATTCATGGGCTCATGAATACTGTCTCTGTCATTTCTTAGCTATTTGGTCCTATGCAAATTACTTAATGTCTCTAAGATTCTCTGACCTCCTCTGAAATTAGTTTACTTCTGCTTATTTCGTTTTACACATATTCAACCTGGTATAATGTTATACCAAAATAAAACTGTGCTGCTTCTTGGGCTCTTTGGCCTGCCAATGAATTGACAAAATGTCCTTTGGAATGATACTATAGGGCAAATGAATGGATAGCATACTATTTTTAAGACAGCTTGTTTCTTACTATTTTTAAAAATAAAATACTTTGGGTTGGAAGCATACCTTAGTCTTAGATTTGGAAGTGGGCTTTTGTGGATTAAAAGCAATCTTTAATACAGTATAAGAATTCTGTTAACAATATAACAAAACTAAATTAGAAATACTTAAATACACTAAGTACAAATACTTGTATGAGGTACCTAGTTCTCCTAGTTCTATCTTTAAGTAGAGACAAAAATCTCTCTCCCCTTTCACGTGATAGCACTTTATAACTTAGTCAAGAGTTATTTTTCTTTAAATCATCCTATCTTACAGTTATATTTGTCCCACTTCTGATATGAATTCAATGCCTTCAGGATTCACTTAATCCTTGGGGTTACTCTCTGGGCACACTTAATTTATCAGCTCTTGAAATATAATACTGGATTTAAGAATATTGTATTTTGCTTTTGCCATACCGTATATTTAATGAATTTCAACTGTATAATCAGTGGAATGATACTGATATGTGGCTCCCCAAAGAATTAAGAGAATCACATTTTAGAAAATGTACAGCTCTTCAGTAAGTAAGTAAATAACTTGGAAGAGAAAAAAACGTAGGAAGCTGTAAGTTCAACAAAGGAGAAGCATTTCTAATTTAACCAGGAAACTATGAACCCATAAAAGGAATGATAGACTTATTGTGTGTGGGGATGTGCATGACTGGTAGAGCTCAGAACAACTGCCTGCATCTTAACTGCAAGGGACACTCTGACTTGTATGCTGAAGAGGCAGATGCACTCACTTGAGACTGATCCAGAATTGAGAAACATGGAGAAACAGTCCTTCTCGGAAGATTTCTTCACCCCGGGAAGTGTCCACTTTTCAGGGGCATTAGTTGCATGGTGCAGTTCCTGAGGCAGCAGCAGCATGGATGACAGAAGCTATTGCACTGAAGTGAAGAGCCTGACCTTTCGAGCTTGGTAGCGACAGTGGCAGCAGCATAGTTTCAGGTATTGTGCCTAGAAGCTTAGTCTCAAATATCTTTCTCCAGCTCCCCAGTGATGGTGTGAGCCATTAATTAGGTGACTATACAATTTGTTATCAACCAGGACTCTTTTGAGAGTGAAAACAATTAACACATGATCCCCAGGACAACAACTTTAAAAACAAAACTGATATAATGTGTACAGTTACTTTACCACTACTCTATAGTAAATCCAATTTTTGCTAAAATACACCAGAGTAAATTCATCATATGTAACTGAGACTTTTTACCAAAACCAAAATAAGTTGTAGTACATTCATGATATAAAAGAAAATGTAAATATTATCTAGAATTAATGAGGCCAAAAAAAGATTCCTTTGGAGGGATATTATATTATACTCTTAAGTGATAAAGGAATGTGCAGAGGTTTCTGAGCTCATGTAGGAGAATCTAATGGCCTTCAAGACTCTAATGCTCTCAATTTTTATTCTAAATTAGAAAACATCCAAATTAAAAAAAAAAAGCAAATCAAACTAAACTCCCCACTGAAGAAGATGATAAAACTCAGTTTATTTGTTAATAGGGTAAATAAACACCCAAGACTGGAAAAATTAGCTCCAGACTCCATCCAGATGGAGGGAGTTTGGTGGGGGCTAAATGGAAGAGAGAGGAGTGTTAACAGAGTCATAGGGTGACTGAACACATACAATACTAACTAGAGTTCAGCTTCAGAAAAGGAAGGTGTCAGGGCCTCATTCAGTGAGAAACAAGGCAGGTTAGGCCACTGGCTACGGGAGAGACACAGGTAAAGGGCTTGGAAAATGCATGGCACCAGAGATGTCTGGCTTGAGAAGTCAATGCTTCTGGGGAAGAGAGACACCTTTGATGATGAAATGTCCTTGGGTGTCCTGGACGGTGAAAGGAAAGAAAGGACCAACTAAAAAAGATAACTCTACTGAGACAGGAGGACAGCAATGAGTTAGAAGATGTAAGGCAAAAGAAAGAAGTGTCATGTATTTGAAACAAACAAACAGAAAGGAGAAGCTTTTTTTGTTGTTGTTAGCAGAAAGAGAAGGCCTTGAAGTCAGACATCAGGAAAACCACCTCCATAATCTCAGAAGTATCCTGAAACTGATGGTGCAGAAGAATGCAAAACAAACAAATATGACAAAGAAAAGTGAAACCCAGCAAAAAAAAAAAAAAAAAAAGCCCAGAATCTATATAAAGATACTCTAAAAATAAAAATAATAAAAACTCTTAAGCATAGTAAAGCACATCAATTAAATGAAGTCATGAAGCGTAACTCAGGTTGAAATTGAAGATAATTAAACAAGAAATTGCAAATGGAAAATAGCAATGTGACTCAGAAATTCAAAAACTGAAAATAAATAAACAAAAAATAGATGTGAAGTAGACCTGAGTGATCTAAAGAGAGAAATTAAAAAAAAAAAAAAGAAAGAAATATCTCAGGATACATCTCAGAAATGAAGAGAAAATTAATAGGTACCTAAAGAATAATTGGTACATGTTAATGTACAGTAAGAAATATAGAGAAGAAATAAGAAAAGTCTAGAAAATAAATGGTAATAATAATATGTGAGAAAGTAATAAATGTAGAAGACAACAAAGAACAAAGATGATCCAGTATAATATTTGTAGCATCTGAAGCAGAAAAATAAGTGAATGAAACCTAATTAATATTTAAAACTAGAAATAAAGGTGTTTATGAAATTAAATAGTAGAGTATGAAAATTCAAACTGCCTGCTCAATACCTGGGGATATTGAACCAAACTTTTCTACTGAGATATTTCATTATTAAACTTTAAAAATTAAGAAAAAAATTCATCTCATCCTCTAGGACAGAGACAAAGTCACATGTTTTAAATTCCAATTGTTCACTGCTGGTATATACAAAAGCAACTTACTTTTGTATATTAACCTTTCTTCTGTATCCTGCAGCCTTGCTGTACTCATTTACTACTTACACGAGTATTTGTGTGTGTCAATTTTGGGGTATTTTTACACAGAAAATCATGTCATCTGTGACTAAAAGTTTCATTTCTTTCTTACCAATCTTTAAAACTTATTTTATTTTTTTCTTATCTACTGGACTAGCTAGGACTTCCAGTAGAATACCAGCTTGCTTATCAGGGATGAATGGTAGCATGCTTGCATTGCTTCCAATCTTAGGTGGAAGGTGTCTCGTATGGTAACCAATGGTCACAGGTTGAACATTTTGATATGGGGCTAGTTTTTTGGGGTTTTTTTTCCTTAATTTTACTGAAGTATGGTTGATTTACAATGCTGTGTTAACTTCTGTACAGCAAAGTGACTCAGTTATACATATATTCTTTTTCATATTATTTTCCATTATGCTTTGTCACAGGATATTAAATATAGTTCCCTGTGCTATACAGTAGGACCTTGTTATTTATCCATCCTATATATCAGGGGTCCCCAACCCCCAGGCCATGGACCGGTACCGGTCCGCGGCCTGTTGGGAACCAGGATGCGCAGAAGGAGGTGAGCGGCAAGCAAGCAAGCAAAGCTTCATCTGCCACTCTCCATTGCTCACATTACTGCCTGAACCATCCCCCTCTCCCCTCCCAATCCGTGGAAAAATTGTCTTCCACAAAACCAGTCCCTGGTGCCAAAAAGGTTGGAGACCGCTGCTATATATAATACTTTGCCTCTGCTAATCCCAAACTCTCATTCCTTCCCTCCGCTACCCCTCTCCCCCTTGGCAACCACAAATCTGTTCTCTGTGAGTCGTTTTTTGTTTGTAGATATGTTGATTTGTACCATATTTTAGATTCCACATATAAGTGATATCATATGGTATTGTCTTTCTCTTTCTGACTTAAGTTGCTTAGTATGATAACCTCTAGGTCCATCCATGTTGCTGCAAATGGCATTATTTCATTCTTTTTTTATGGCTGAATTACATTCCATTTTATATATATATGACATCTTCTTTATCCATTCATCTGTCAATGGACATTTAGGTTGTTTCCATGTCTTGGCTATCGTAAATAGTGCTGCTATGAACATAGGGGTGCATGTATCTTTTCCAATTATAGTTTTGTCTGGATATATACCCAGGAGTGGGATTGCTGGATCATATGGTAGTTCTATTTTTAGTTTTTTGAGGAACCTCCATACTGTTTTCCATAGTGGCTGCACAAATTTACATTCCCACCAACAGTGTAAGAGAGTTCCCTTTTCTCCATACCCTCTCCAGCATTTGTTATTTGTAGACATTTTAATTATGGCCATTCTGACTGTATGAGGTGGTACCTCATTGTAGTATTGATTTGCATTTCTCTAATAATTAGTGACATTGAGCATCTTTTCATGTGCCTATTGGCCATCTGTATGTCTTCTTTGGAGAAATGTCTCTTTAGGTCTTCTGCCCATTTTTTGATCGGGTTGTTTGTTTTGTAGTTGTTGAGTTGTATGAACTGTTTGAGTATTTTGGAAATTAAGCCCTTGTCGGTCACGTTGTTTGCAAATATTTTCTCCCAATGGTAGGTTGTCTTTTCATGTTGTTTATGGTTTCCTTTGCTGTGCAAAAGCTTGTAAATTTAATAAGGTCCCATTTGTTTGTGGTTTTTTGTTTGTTTGTTTGTCTTTATTTCTATTGCCTTGGGAGACTAACCTAAGAAAACATGGTACGATTTATGTTACAGAATGTTTTGCCTGTGATTTCTTCTAGGAGTTTTACGGTGTCATATCTTATGTTTAAGTCTTTAAGCCATTTTGAGTTTATTTTTGTGCATGGTGTGAGGGTGTGTTCTAACTTCATTGATTTATGTGTGGCTGTCCAACTTTTCCAGCACCACTTGCTGAAGAGACTGTCTTTTTCCCATTTTATATTCTTGCCTCCTTTGTTGAAGATGGACCATAGATGTGTGGTTTTATTTCTGGACTCTCTATTCTGTTCCATTGATCCATATGTCTGCTTTTGTGCCAATACCACACTGTTTTGATTACTGTAGCTTTATAGTATTGTCTGACATCTGGGAGGGTTATGCCTCCTGCTTTGTTCATTTTCCTGAGGATTGCTTTTGCAATTCTGGATCTTTTATAGTTCCATATAAATTTTAGGATTATTTGTTTTAGTTCTGTGAAAAATGTCATGGGTAATTTGATAGGGATTGCATTAAATCTGTAGGTTGTTTTGGGCAGTATTGCCATTTTAACAATATTAATTCTCCCAACCCAAGAGCATGGGATATCTTTCCATTTCTTTGAATCATCTTTAATTTCCTTTATTAATGTTTTGTAGTTCTCAGCATGTAAATCTTTCACCTCCTTGGTGAGGTTTATTTCTAAGTATATATATATTTTTGGATGCAATTTTAAAAAGGATTGTTTATTTACAGTCCCTCTCTGATATTTCATTGTTAGTGTAAAAAAATGCAACTGATATCTGTATGTTAATCTTGTATCCTACTACCTTGCTGAATTCACTTGATATGGGGCTAGTTTAAACTGAGATATGCTCTAAGTATAAAATACATACAAAATTTCCAAGACATTATATGAAAAAAAGAAAGTAAAATTTTTAAAATAACTTTTGTATTGATTACATGTTGAAATGGTCTGTTATGAAAAATTAATTTTCCTTGTTACTTTTTTAGTGCAAGCTATTGAAAATTTAATATTATATATATATATATTTATATACAAGTAGATATTTACATATTTTGGGGGGGCACAGTGGAAACTTTAATGAATTCTGAAAAGTAGAGATTTTACAAGCAACATATGCTGATCATAGGCCAATAAAACTAGAAGTCAACAAGAAAAAATGACCCTCAAATTTTTCAACCATTTGAAAATTATGAAACATTTTTCTAAGATGAGTCCTACATCAATGAGAAAATTTCAATTAAAGTAATATATTTTCTGGAAACAATTGTAGTAAAGAATTCATCTAAAACTTATGAATTATAGTAAAGCTGTACTCAAAGGAAACCTTGTGGCCTTAAATTCTCTCTTTTTTTTTTTTTTTTAATGGAGACTGAAAACATGACTTTGTTCAATTTAAGAAATTAGGAAAAAAGGACCAGCCAAATATCTCCACCCATTCAAAAAAAGGAAGAGGATAATAAACTTACAAATCACATTATATTTTTAGTGGGCAGTGATTCTATTCTACTTCCTGGAATGCTGATATAATAGCTCCAGCTGTTTTGGACCATGAGGACAAAAAAACACACCCTAAGGTTGGTTAAACCATGAGCTGGAAGGTCCTCTGTGCTGAATTCCTTGTGGAGTCAGGCCCTACTGTACTTCATTCTCATGAATAAAAATTAAATTCTATTCTATTTATGCCTCACTTATTTTAGACTTTCTGTCACAGAATTATTTTATTTTTACAATTGTGTATGAATGTATGTATGTATTTGTAGGTAAGTAGGTAAAATATACTCATCATAATTCCATATTTGTGGGGTGAGTTTTCCTTTTGAGTATTCATATTTTGCTTTAATAATGAATATTAGTTCATTTATTAATGTTAAAAGTTGAATGTCAATACTAAATTATAAAAATTTTGCAAATCATCTTAAAAAATTGGTCTGTCCAATTTATTTCAAACCTGTGAACTATCCATTAGTGTGATTTCAGTGTCAAAGACAAAGAACTGAGAGCAGTGTCAATAACAGAATGGAATAAAAATAATAAAACTGTGAAGGTATTTTCAGTATTTATTAAAATTCTCACTTACTAATGAACTCATTCCTTTTAAAATATTCTAAATATTCTAAAATCCCATAGTGTTATTTTAACACTTAGCTTTCTTAAGTAGTCTGACAGACAGAAGAGGTCACTATTGAAACTACATGCTGAAATTCAGTGTCAAAATAAGAGGTATATTTTATTTTCTTAAGAGGAAAGCCACTGAAAATCCCCATCAGTATTAACAAAATGTCTAGAATTCAAAAGCTGTGCTATATTGAACCGTTAAGAATGTTTATAAAATTTCATGTTTGGAGAAAGTTTGCTTTTTCTGCATAGCAAAATTTATGACCAAATATATTTAGCACTATTACAAACCTGCTTGAGAATTTCTGTACAAAATTGACATTCATCCATGTTCTAACAGTTCAGATACTGGCAAGGTCTACAAAGATGCCACTAAAAAATATATATAGTGCATAATTTTCATTTCTTTGCTGTCAAGGTAACATGTGTGCTTCAAATGTTTAGTGAAGTCTAGCAGTACAAATGTGTCAAAAAAATCATAAAAATTTGTCTTCTATGACTAACATATAGGATTTAGGACCCTAGTATTTGGGATATTTATCTCTAAGGAGGAAAAAAGAATTTATTCTTGGACAAATATATATACCTTATGTTTAACACATTTTCCCTACAGAATTTAGTGAAACAATTTTAGCTGAAGTAGACATATTCCTTGTATAGTTCTCCACTCCACACCTGATGTAATAGCCTGAAATTTAGCGTCATACTTCATGTTCAGGGATTTCAAAAATGGTATTGAAAGGGGGAAAAAGTGCATTCATTAAACTTATGACTGTCAAAAGGGAATTATCTTCCACTAAATTTGCCTTATAATTCTACTGAGGTGTTTGCCATGGGAGATAGATAAAATGAATTACTGTATTAGTCCAGATTATTTTATTGCAGGTAACAGAAACCATATCCAATTTAGTTGAAGTGAAAATTTAGTAACTTCATAAAAATGGGAAGTTGAAGATGGAGGCTAGTATCAGTTAGAGTTGATAGGACTGGAATTCTGTTAGTTTCTCCATGTCACCACTCTGCTTATTTCTTCTTGCCTCTACCGGACTTCCCATTTCAGGCTTATTTTCTCCACGTGGTAGGAAATGGCTATGGCCATAAAATGCCGCCAAGCTCAGAAGTTTAGTTGAAAGAGTCTATACTAATAAAAGATATGGCCTCATTTGTTTTCTGAATTATGAAGGCATCCACAATCATGATTTGTGGTGTGTTAGAGTGTGATACTTTGGCAATTAGGCCTCCCTCTAAAACTGGCAGCAAAAACACTGAAGCCCTGAAGTCACAGCTTACAGGACAAAGATTCTCTCAAGAAAGACTGACATACTCATTTTTTTTTCAGTTCTATGATTGAGTCCCCCTTGGTCTCAAGGACTTCTGTTGAGGTTCAGACCGCCCACCAAACTCATACCTTCTGTCCGTGTTATTACATTTATGATTAGTAATAGACTACAATGTAAACTACAAACATAAAATTAAACATTATTGTTATCTATTTCTACTTCTTGAGAAAAATGTTAACTTAGAAAATCTTCATATAAAAGTATCATATGGGTTATTAAAGACTATTCTTTTTCACTTTTCTTTTGTTCCTATTATTTGATAATTTTGTTCTCATTCTTGCATCTCTTGTCCACTCTTTCTTTGTTGCTTTTTCCTTTTTCAAATTTTATCAAACCAACTCTAGGTTGTTCTTCCTTTTTGAAATAGATATTTTCCTTCAAACTCATTGTAAAGCATATTTCTATAAAATAAATACTGTTTCATACCCCTGCCTTATTTTTTACTATATGATTAAGATATGTTTATCTGGAACAAAAAATGTCACTTGTAGTTAACATTAAATCGCATTTAAATATGTAACAAATATTTTAATTCATGTATTAAAAAATATGAATTCATGTTTTTTTAAATAACTGAAAAAAATCAAATAGGCTCTTTCCAGTTCTTTCAGTTTTTGTAATCGTAAAAGTGAATTTTGCATCACTGAATTAGTTCCTATGTTGAGCTAAATGTGGGGATATTTAACACTGTCATGGTAGCAGGGTTTTGAATTTTTTAAGCAATATACAGGATAGGTATGGAGTGTAGGAGAGAATGGGCATGATAAAAAGAGATGGTTAGAATGAATAAAATACTAATTTTCTATTCAATCGTTTCATTAGGCTAGTGTTTCCAAAAGTGAGTTACCTTGAGACTCTTTCAGGGGATAGGTCTACAAGTTCAAAACTATTTTTATGATAATACTAAAATGTCATTTGTCTTCATCACTTTCCTTCTCTCATGGGTCTATAGTGGAGTATTCCAGAGACTACAAGATATGTGATGACATCATTGCTCTCATGATATAGAGCATGTGCTTATATTCTCGTGTTTTCTAAAATTTTCTAACATGGTAAATTTAAGGTATAAATATGTGCATTTTCAGAGATTAACTCAGTTTGTTCTTGGAACTTGTCTTTTGATCTTACTAATTGTTTTTGCTTATACATCCTCTAATCTTTGTATCCTATCATTCAAAAAAATCATAATTTTGAAATCTTGGAGTTTTCCTTACACTCATGTGAAATAAGTGCACTCACGTGTAAATAAGGGAACTTTGTAGTTTTGCTGTAATATCAAAATTTTTTCCTAAAATTTTTCTGAATCTTTAGTTATCTAAAACATTTATTTTGGAAATTTGAAATATTTTAAATAAAAGATTGCAATACATTTGTTTTATATTTAACAATGCATTATTTACTTAACACAAGAGAGTTGGAAGACTCACTTTATCAACACACAGCTGCATTGACTACCTCTAAAGATGCTAAAAGAGATGAAACTTAAATGCCAGAGAATTATCTAACTCATGAGAGAGGGGAAATGATTCAAAAGAAACTGGCAAAACTATAATTAAGAAATAAAAATGTGATGAAAGTTGTACTTCTTTGGGGATTATAGATATCAATACTTTATTGTGTCTCATGCAACAGAACATGTTTGAATAGTGTCACGGTGTCAGTTATGTGATGTAATATTGAGATCAACCATTCATAATTTAAAGAAAAAGAAATATAATATTTTAAAGATAGGTATGATAAGCTCAGTATATAGTAATTAGAAATGAACTACAGAAGTATATTATAGAGTAAGCTATTACATTTTGTTGGCTGGAGAAAATTATACAACAGCTAAAAGACTAAAAAAAGCCTTGAACAATTGACATTACTGGATGAACAGTCAGTAAAAGAAATCACAGCAGTGCCACTTTCCAATGATTCAGTAACTCATTGAACTAAAGATTCATCATCAACCATGAAGACTATTTAATATCTCACTTGGAGAACAGTACCTACAAATGGATAAAAAATCCAGATATGGCTGGACTCTGTTACCAACACCAACTAATCAGAGAATATGATTTTTTATGTAAATGTTTAATAAACATAAAAGGAGGTAAATAGTTGAAGTGTCAAATAACCTTTTTGAATATTATGGTTTATCCTGTCAAGTGTGTTGACACTTGAACTGATAGTACAAATGGGGTGGTGAGTAAAACTACTGGTAATTCAGTGTAAATCAAGGCAGTAGCAACAACTATACTAGAATTGATTTTTTCATCATTGCATGCTCACAGATAGAGAAGTGACTTTTCCTTAAGAATGTCCCTGATTAAGCACTAAAAATAATTTTGTTACATCTCAGCCCTTGAGTACAGATCTTTTTATATCCCATTTGAGAAAATGGGAAGTATGTAAAGCACTTTGCTGCATTCAAAGTACAATAGTTGTTTTGAAGAAAAGCCCTTGTATGATTGAGGTATGAGCTGTAGTAGTAGATACGTTTTTCATGAAACACCATTTTCATTTAAAAGACTGGCTGACAGAGGAACTAGGTGTATACATATAAGAATGGGTATCCTGCTTCTCAGGAAAAGACTGAGATAGAAAAGGTCAACTTGTTCAAAACCTCCTACATTTGCTGTCAGAAAGAACCAAATTTAACTTATGAAAATTACTTCTTCCAGTGGTCTTATAACTAATGTTATAACTAATTAGAATATCAGCAAATGAACAGTTGTTATGTGGACATTTAAAAGATGATGCATGAACATATGCTCTTACTCAGCTATTTTGGATTCTCCATAAACAAGAAATATATTCTTCTGGATTAAAAATAGTATAGCAGAGTGCTTTTAATAAACTCAGAATTGTCTGTGATTAATAATTTTGTTCAGTCTTCACACATTCAGGATTTATTTCCATTTTTGATTACAAGAAAAAGATACTTCTGATTAAAGGAATAAGAAAGAAAAAGGGAAAAAACAGTAGGAGAGGATGAGTGGTGAGTTAAAGGACAGATTGAGTGTATGTATTTTAATCTGGCAGTTGTCTAGTGTAATTTTTTTTGCCAAAAGACTGCTAATTTCATACAAAAATTTAAATATTGTAGCAGTCACCCAACTTAAACATTTGGCAAATAGTTATCCTATTTTAAAAATGGAAAATATTTCTCAAGTGCTTCTGTTTTCAAAATACTGTCTCACGCTATTCTTTATGTTTGCTTGATCATTCTTTTGGAGAAAATTCTCTAAATTTGGGATGCAGTATATATACATTTCCTCCTATAGCATCTATTCAATAGGACCTTGGTTTATTCAATTAGTTAAAAATGAGAGGGCCATGTTTTTCATTTTTCCTTATTCTTCTTCTCCTTCTCTTCCTTCTTCTTTTTTGATAGAGTATATCTACATCTTTTAAAACACATACAAGGTATACTGAAAAGAAACATTACATTCCTGGGGTGTGAAATACATTTTTAACATGAAAATTTGAGAAAAAATTTTCAAGTTTTTTTATATTTGCCTGAGTTTAAACAAAAAACAAACCGAAATTCACTTTTCACAGGAATATAGAAGCTCTCACTTTTAGATGTGAAACATCGCAAGGGAAAATTTACTGGATTTACAGGGCTTCAGGCACCATATTCTCAAACCCATGAGTGCCTTTTGTTATTTCTTCTATCTGCATGCTGACCTTAAAGGGAACTTTTTTTTTACTGAAAAATGAAGCTAGAGTGTTGAAGTTATACAGTCTGCTCTGGTCCACTTGACCACATTACTGTCAAATCTAACATAGTTTCTAGAATTCCTAAGAAAAAATTCTTCTAATATCTGTTCATATAGTTAATACGGACTAGCGTGTGTGTTTGTTGTTTTCTGTTTAAACAAAGGAACATATCTTCTAGTTTAGGAGTAAGGAAAATATTTATATAAAAGTTTACCAAAAGTTGGATTTGTTATACCTTTAGATATTAGGAAGAGGAAGTGATATAATAGGTTAACTACAGTAAATAAAAAAGCAGTTAGGTATTTTGCCATTCTGAATCTTATGCCTTTAACAAAATTCCTCTCACCACTAAAATATACTATTTTTGACCAATTAACTCATGTATTAAGAGCACTAAATAAAGACAATATGTTCACAGACTGTGCTAATCTCAATTAGTCATTTCACCAACACTAGTCAAAAGAATGGTTTTGCTGAAATTTTTCACCACGCTAGGACAGCTCACCATAAATATCAACTGACCATAAATCTTTGAAAGAAAAATGTCTATATTATAATCTAATGTTGTCAAAAGTGATTTTACTATAAAGCAAATGATGCTTATTTCAGCTTCAAGGACTCTCATTCTCATTTACCCTTCCAAGGCCATCGGAGGAACACTATAACATGGTCACTTGGTCATGCTATTTTGTAAAATTAGGTAGGACAATTTAACTGTAATCAGTTAAGACTGCTGTCTCTTTTCACTCTGACTTTCCCTCCATAATAGTTGGTATATAAGGATAAGCATTTGGGATATTTTGCTAGGAAAATGTTGAGTTGTAGACACATTTATTTTTGATTTAATGGGCTTATTTAAGTGGTTTGCAATCACTTCTGTGTATAGAAGCTATTAGTGTGTATAGTTAAGCTATTAGTAATTGTTCCAAATATCATGACCCAAAGGCATAGGGACCAGAGGTCATATGATAATATGAACAGGTTCTAGGCACCCAGCATCAAAAATACTTGGGTAGTAGAAGACAAAAAAAAAAAAATGTCTCCCATGTAGGAAAGTAGTCTCTAGAAAAACATGCTAGATCATACAACTCATATACAAAAGAATGTTGATAAAGTTTTTCTACAATGTGATGGCAATCCTAAAATTTCCTATTATATTACCAATTAGCTGTCAAACTGAAATAAACTTTTCTGGCCTAATAATAATAACCACAATTATAATAATAACAATAGTAAAGTGATCTATCAAACATTCAAGGGAAAGTAGAAAATTATTCCTCTATCGCTCTAAAAATCATCATAACATTGTTTTCATGCAAACAAACAATCAAAGAACTTATAGCCAAACGATTTTTAAAAAGGCTTATAGAGATAGATCCAGGAGTTAATTAATAAGAATAATTGTGTATTTCTCGACTTCTTCCTCCTTCTTCAAAGCCAGGCATGGTTGGTGGAATCCTTCTTATGTTTCTATCTCTCTGACCTCCGTTCCTATTTCATCTTTGTTTTCCTCCTCCACGACACTTCACTGAAGGACTTTTCTGTTCTCCTTTTCTACATTT
Organism: Balaenoptera acutorostrata; assembly: GCF_949987535.1. Classification (NCBI taxonomy): domain Eukaryota; kingdom Metazoa; phylum Chordata; class Mammalia; order Artiodactyla; family Balaenopteridae; genus Balaenoptera; species Balaenoptera acutorostrata. Next base: position 77,904,431 of record NC_080065.1, on the reverse strand, counting down.
AAGGGCGCATGTGATTACATTGAACCCATGTGAAACCAGGATCATCTCTCTATTTTATGGTCAGATGAAAAGTACCTTCATAGCAGTAGTACCTAGATTAGTGTTTGTTTGAATAACCAAGCGATGGAAGTCTGGAAGAGACATCTTTAGAATTCTGCCTACCCTAGAACTGATTTAGTCCAAATTTCTGATTTTAAAAATAGGGAAATTTAAGATGAGTTTTATCCAAGTACTTAGTCATAATTTTTTTGCTGTATTAAAAGATAGATGAGACTACATTTCTTATATTAAGATTGATAGATTATCTGCTTAGGAAAGAATACATGCAAACCTATCCAATTTTTTTTTTTAATTTATTTATTTAATTAATTTATTTATTTATTTTTGGCTGTGCTGGGTCTTCGGTTCGTGCGAGGGCTTTCTCTAGTTGCGGCAAGTGGGGGCCACTCTTCATCGCGGTGCGGGGACCGCTCTTCATCGCGGTGCGCGGGCCTTTCACTATCGCGGCCCCTCTCGTTGCGGGGCACAGGCTCCAGACGCGCAGGCTCAGCAGCTGTGGCTCACGGGCCCAGCCGCTCCGTGGCATGTGGGATCTTCCCAGACCAGGGCTCGAACCCGTGTCTCCTGCATTAGCAGGCAGATTCTCAACCACTGCGCCACCAGGGAAGCCCTCCAATTTTAATAATAAGTTGTAATTATGCTCCTCTCTAACCAATAACAGAAAATACCCCTACTCCAAGGCTTAACAGAGGATTCAAACTATCTGCTATACTGCTTCTTCCAAAAATCTTATCCAGTGCTACTGAAACTTGAAAGATGGGCAAAGTATTGAGTTCTTTCCTCTGTATTGGTCAGCAATTTTTTTTTAAAGGGCCCCATAGTAAATAGTTTAGACTTTTGGGACCTATGGTCTCTGTCACAACGATTCACCATGCCACTGTAGAATGAAAAGAGGGATAGAACACAAGTAAATGAATGGGTGTGAATGTATTACAATAAAACTTTATTTATAGATTTGGTCTATGGGGGGAGAGGGAGACTGCTTAGTTTGCGAACCCCTGGTGTAAAGATTTGGGTACTCTATGTCTATGCTGAATTCTTATGGCCATCCCAGAGAGGGTGCCATTCATGTACATTTTATGCTATGCCCTTGACATTAATTGATATTTGATTTAAAAAATATATAGTCATATTTTAAAAATTGCTGTAGCTTATTCAAAACTCTTGTTGAAGTCAGTGTACAACATTATGTTGTTCAATGTCCTTTTATAAATTCTTCACATTACAAATTCCCTTCAAAATTGTGTCAGGAGTGTTTGTTTGTTTTTTTCCCCCTTCATGCTGAATTAGCATGTTTCATTTTATCAGAAGATTAAAATTACATATCCCATCACTTCCCTTTTTGATTTGGTTTACAGGAAATATAGTTCTATAATGAATACTCATTTCTATCCTTCTATATGTAAGCTTTAGCGCACATTTATTTTCCTTTATTTTTTAAAACTTTTGGTCTTATAGTATATGTGATTTTAGTTGCAATCTTCCTAAAATCCTTACCAATGAATATATAATAGTAGACTTGGGATTAAAATTCTGGTTTATGATTAGTCTTCCTCAAATATAAATATTTGCACTCACATTTCATTAACTTCAATTAATTAATTTTCTGCAGGCCCTGTACACATTGTGTCTGTTGATGGAATTGGTCTTTTATATATTTAAACTTTCCCACAGAGTAAAGTCTATGGCTATGTAGTTAACTCTTTTTTATATTGAATTATATCACATATATCAGGTTTTCTTAAACTTGGCACTACGGATACATTTTGAACCTGAAATTTGTGTTGAGAGAGGCTGTCTTCTGCATTGTAGGATGTTTACTAGCATCTCTGGCCTCTGCCCACTAGATGCCAGTAGCACTCCTGCCAAGTTGTTTCAACCCAAATAGCTCCAGGCATTGTAGAAGGTCCTCTGGGAATGTGTGTGTTGGAGGTGGGGGACGTTGGTTGAGAACCATGATTTATTCAGAAATTGTACAAATTATGAGTTAACAAATTGATGAATTTTCATGATGTGAGCACACCAGCATAATGAAAAAACAGATCAAGAAATAAAGTATTACCAGCATCCCACAAAGCCCTTTCTTGCCTACTCACTATCTATACCTTCCTGCAAAGTAAGTACTTTTATGACTTTTAAGACCACAGATTGGTTTTCTTCTTTTGAACTGTGTATAAATAAAGTTACACAGAATGTCCTTTGTTGCTTTCAATCAACATTACTCTTATGAGATTCATTCACATGGTGCATAGCATTAGTTCTTCTATTACTGCCAAATTCCGTAATTTATTTGTACATTTTACTGACAAAGGACACTTGGTTTTCACAGCTTTATCTGTGGGACTGTTATAATTCAATTCAGTTTCTTCTGTTCTGATTTTATACTTTTTGGTCACTTTTTTGGTCACTTTTTTAGATGGCTTTTTGAGGAATTTGTCCATTTTCTGTTATTTTCCAAGTATATTGGCATAATTATTTTTTACAATATTATCTTGTTCCCTTTTTATTTGTTGTAGAATCTATAATTATCTCTCTCTTTTTATTCTTGGTATTGATAAATTGTGCTTTCATCCTCTCTTGAACATTTGTGCCAAGGGTTATCACTTTATTACTCAAAAAAATCAACTTCTTTTTTTTTGAATCCCTCTAATATGTATTTATTATCTGTATTTTTCATTCCTTCTTATGCTTATTGGAAATTTTTATCTTGTTCTATCAGCTATTGAGTGAAGAATTAAATTCTGCCAGCTTCATTATAGATTGATTTATTCATCTTTAGTTCTGACACTTTTTCCTTCCTAGAATTTTTAGCTATGTTATTCAGTGCATATACATTTAACATAATTCTATCTAGCTAGTGAATTGATCTTTTAGTCATTACAAAATTACTCTTTAAACCTGGTAATACTCCTTTTTCATCTACTTTTTCTGGCATTAATATGTCAGCAACCATTTCTTTCTTTCTTTTTTTTTTCCTTGACAGTTTTATTTCAATGTGTTTTTGTCCTTATATTTAGGATAGATCTCTTTAAATATCATGTAACTAGACTTTCTATTTTAATTGTCTGAAATTTTTGTTTTTCAATTGTAATATCTAGCCTATTTGTATTTGATGTAATTATTTATATATTTGATCTTAAATCTTAGTACAGGCATACCTCATTTTATTAACTTCACTCTAATGCACTTTGCAGATATTGAATTTTTTCAAATGGAAGGTTTGTGGCAATCCCATATTGTGAAAGTATATCTGTGTCATTTTTCTAACAGCATTTGCTCACTTCATATTTCTGCATCACATTTTGGTAATTCTCACAAAATGTCAAACTTTCCATTATTATTATATTTGTTATGGTGACCTGTGATCAGTGATTTTTGATGTACTATTATAATTGTTTTGGGATTGCATGAACTGTGCCCATGTATGATAGCAAACTTACTTGATATGTGTTGTGTGTGTTCTGATTGCTCCACCAACCTGCTGTTCCCATCTCTTCCTTTCCTTGGGCCTCCCTATTCCCTGAGACAAAACAATATTGAAATTAAGCCAGTTAATAACCCTACAAAGACCTCTAAATGTTCAAGTGAAAGGAAGAGTTGCACATCTCTCCCTTTAAATCAAAAGCTAGAAATGATTAGGCTCAGTGAGGAAAGCATGTTGAAAGCAAAGATAGACCAAAAGCTAGGTCTCTTGTGCCAAACAGTTAGCCAAGTTGTGAATGCAAAGGAGAATTTCCTTAAGGAAGTTAAAAGTCCTACTCCAGTGAACACAAGAATGATAAGAAAGTGAAACAGCCTCAATGCTGATGTGGAGAAAGTTGCAGTGGTCAGGAGGGAAGATCAAACTAACCACAGCAATCCCTTAAGCCAAAGCCTAATCCAGAGCAAGGCTCTAACTCTCTTCAATTCTATGAAGGTTGCAAGAGGTGAGGAAGCTGTAGAAGAAAAGTTTGAAGATAGCAGAGGTTGGTTCATGAGGTTGAAGAAAAGAAACTCACTCCATAAAAGTGCAAGGTGAGGGGCTTCCCTGGTGGCACAGTGGTTAAGAATCCGCCTGCCAATGCAGGGGACATGGGTTCGAGCCCTGGTCTGGGAAGATCCCACATGTTGTGGAGCAACTAAGCCCGTGCACCACAACTACTGAGCCTGCGCTCTAGAGCCCACGAGCCACAACTACTGAAGCCCTCACGCCTAGAGCCCAAGATCCGCAACAAGAGAAGCCACCTCAATGAGAAGGCTGTGCACCACAACGAAGAGTAACCCCCACTCAACACAACTAGAGAAAGCCGTGCGCAGCAACAAAGACCCAAAGCAGCCAAAAATAAAAATAATAAATGAATAAATAAATAAGTTTATTATAAAAAAAAGTGCAAGGTGAAGCAGCAAATGCTGATGTATGAGCTACAGCAAGTTATCCAGAAGATCTAGCTAAGATAATTAATGAAGGTGATTATACTCAACTACAGATTTTCCATGTAGAGGAAATAGCCTTCTATTGGAAGACTGTGCCATCTAGGACTTTCATAGCTAGAAAGGAGAAGTCAGTGCCTGGCTTCAAAGCTTCAAAGGGCTGCCTGACTCTTGTTAGGAGTTAATGTAACTGGTGACTTTAAGTTGAAGCCAATTTACCATTATGCTCATTTCCCATTATGAAAATTCTAGGACCCTTAAGAATTATCTAAATCTACTCTACCTGTGCTCTCTACATGGCACAACAAAGCCTGGATGACAGCACATCTGTTTACAACATGGTTTACTGGATATTTTAAGCCCAATGTTGAGACCTAAGGCTCAGAGAAAAAGATTCCTTTCAAAATATTACTACTCACTGACAATACACCTAGTCACCCAAGAGCTCTGATGGAGCTGTACAACAAAATTCACATTGTTTTCATGCCTGCTAACATATCATCTATTCTGCAGCCCATGGATCAAGGAATAATTTTGACACTCAAGTCATATTATTTAAGAAAAACATTTCATAAGACTATAGCTACCATAAATAGTGATTCCTCTGATGGACCCAAGCAAAGTAAATTGAAAGCCTTCTGGAAAGGATTCACCATTTAAGGTGCCATTAAGAACATTCATGGTTCATGGGAAAGGGTCAAAATATTAACATTAACAGGGATTGGAAAGAAGTTGATTCCAACCCTCACAGATGACTTTGAGGGGTTCAAGACTTCAGTGGAGGAAGTAACTGAAGATATGGTGGAGATAACAAGAGAACTAGAATTAGAAGTGGAACTTGAAGATGGGACTAAATTGCTGCAATCTCATGATCAAACTGTAACAGAGGAGGAGTTGCTTCTTATGAATGAGAAAAGAAAGTGGTTTCTTGAGATGGAATCTACTCCTGGAAAAATGCTGTGAAGATTCTTGAAATGACAACAAAAGATTCAGGACATTACATAAACTTACTTGATAAAGCAACAGCAGGGTTTGAGAGGATTGATTCCAATTTTGAAAGAAGTTCCACTGTGGGTAAAATGCTATCAAACAGCATTGCATGCTACAGAAAAATAGTTCATAAAGGTAAGAGGGAGTGGCCAAGATGGCAGAGTATGAAGACCCTAAGCTCACCTCCTCCCATGAGGACAGCAAAATTACAACTATTTACAGAGAAATTATTTATGTGACAAACCAGAGCACTAGCAGAAAAGATCTACAACTAAAGATGTAAAGAAGGAATCACAACAAGATAGGTAGGAGGGGCAACCCACAAACAGGAGGATAATTACAATTGCAGAGGTTCTCCTCAAGGAGCAAGTGGTTGGAGCCCCGCATGTGGCTTCCCAGCCTGGGGGTCCTGTACATGGAAGATAAGCCCCAAGAATGACTGGCTCTGAAGGCCAGTGGGGTTTACTTTCAAAAGAGCCAGAGGACTGTGGGAAATAGAGACTCCACTCCTAAAGAGCACACACAAAACTTCACATACTCTGGGACCCAGGGCAGAAGCAGTAATTTGAAAGGAGCCTGGGTAAGACACACCTGCTGATCTTAAAGAGCCTTGTGGAGGGGCAGAAGGCAGCTGGGGCTTGTCCTGGGAACACAGACACTAACATCGGCTGTTTTGAGGAGTTCCTTCTACCACATGGACACTGATGCTGGCAAGCACTATTTTGGAATCCTCCCTGTAGCTTATTTGTACCAGGACTCAGACCAACTCACCAGGCTGTCAGTACCAGTACTGGGATGCCTCAGGCTGAGACACAACTCCACCCACCAGCAGGCCTGTTGCCCTGAAACCCCCTGAGTGCACAGCCACACCAGGACCTGGCCCTGTCCAGCAGAGGGCCCAGGACCTGGCTCCATACACCAGCTCTAGCCACAGGATTTCCAGGGCCCTGCACCCAGAGATCTGGGACCTGACTCAGCCCACCAGTAGGCCAACAGTAGCCCTGGGACCAGTCTCACCCACCAGTGTGTAGGCACTGTCCCTAGGACCCCATGGGCCCACAAACAGGCCAAAACACCAATTCTGGGACCCCCAGGGCCCTGCAGCCAGAAACCCTGGGACCCAGCTTTGCCTACCAGTGGGCTGGCAGTAGCTCCGGGACCAGCCTTACCCACCAGTGGGTAGGCACCAGCCCCAGGAAATCCTGGGTCCTGGTCCCACCCACAAGCAGACCAAAACACCAATTCTGGGACCCACAGGGCCCTGCAGCCAGGTAGGGCATATAGCTCAAATGAGCAGAGAGTAGTGCGCTGCTGGGATGCATAGGACATCTGCTACAAAAAGCCACTTCTTCAAGATCGGGAAACATATGGAGCCCACAGAACACATAGAAATAAAAATAGCAAATTAGGTAAAATGAGGGGACAGAGGAACGTGGAAATGAAGGAATAAGATTAAACCCCAGAAGAAGAATGAAGTGAAATAGGGATAGGCAATCTACCCACTAAAGAGTTTAAAGTAATAACCATAAAGATAATCAAAGTACTTGGGAGAAGAATGGATGAACACAGTGAGAAGATTAACAAAGAGTTAGAAGATACAGTCATTGACCTCGGGCAGCAGCAGCAGGAGAGGCGGCAGTGTTGGGAAGTGGCTGGGGCGGGGGGCATTGTCATCTTGCCCTTCAGCCTGGAGGAGCTCATCAAGCACCTGGCCTCGCTGCAGCAGAACAAGGTGCTCAAGGTCCAGCTGGAGACCTACAAACTCAAGTGCAAGGCATTGCAGGAGGAGAACCATGGCTTGCACAAAGCCAGCATGAACATCCAAGCCCAGGCTGAGCAGAAAGAAGAATTCATCAGTAACACTGTATTCAAGAAAATTCAGCCTTCGCAGAAGGAGAAAGAAACCCTTGCTGTAAATTACGAGAAGGAAGAAGAGTCCCTCACTAATGAGCTCCCCAGAAAATTGATGCAGTTGCAACATGAGAAAGCCGAACTAGAACACTAGAACAGCATCTGGAGCAGGAATTCCAGGTCAACAAACTGATGAAGAAAATTTAAAAACTGGAGAACGATACCATTTCTAAGCAGCTTACATTAGAACAGTTGAGACGAGAGAAGATTGACCTTGAAAATACTTTGGAACAGGAACAAGAAACACTAGTGAATCATTTCTGGCAAAGGATGGAACTTGAAGCTGAAAAGCGAATCCTGCAGGAGAAATTAGACTAGCCGGTGTCTGCTCCTCCATTGCCTAGAGACATCTCCATGTAGATCGACCCTCCAGAAAACATGATGCGACACATCAGGTTTTTAAAGAATGAACTGGAGAAGCTGAAGAAGCAACTGAGTGCTGCCCAGTTACAGCATTCTGAGATAATGGCACAGTATTTGGAGGAGGAACTTCACATGGGGAAAGAGGACCTGAGAGGAAGCTGCAGAGGGAGATGGAGAGGAGAGAGGCCCTCTGTCGACAGCTCTTGGAGAGTGAGTCCAGCTTAGAGATGGATGATGAAAGGTATTTTAAGGAGCTGTCTGCACAAGGATTAAGACCTCACATTGTGTGCAGCCCGATCCCTTACACACCTTCTCCCAGTTCAAGCCGGCCGATATCACCCAGTCTCTCGTATGCAAGTCACACACTTGGTTTCACGCCACCAACTTCACTGACTAGAGCCGGAATGTCTTATTACAGTTCCCCAGGTCTTCATGTGCAGCATATGGGAGCATTCCACGGTATCACAAGGCCTTCACCGCGGAGAAGCAAGTCCTGATAAATTCAAATGGCCCACGCTGCCTCCATCTCACAACACACAGACCCCTGTCCAGCCACTGCCACCTCCATCTCCACCACCCATGCAGCCCGCAGTCCCCTCAGCCGCCACCTTGCAGCCTGCACCCTCGCAACAGTCGGTTCACCCCTCCTCCCAGCCTTAATGCATGTGCTTAGTCCGAACCTCACATCGGCACACGTTCTTGTACAGTGGAGCCGAGCCATCGACTCGACACCAAAGGCTTCCTTCCCTGGCATATGGATGTGACTTATTTGCACTGAGGTTATCTAGGCTTCACTATTCATTATGTTGTAAATGTGTGTCGGAAACGCAGCCAGTGTTGTGAATGTACAACACTACACGGACGACTTTTTCCTTCTGTGTTTTACTTGAATCTACATGTGTGCACATTCCCTGGCTGGGACGTCGGCTGTTCAACTATTTGGTAGTTCAGCAGCATTGTGCAATTTTCGCCTGGCCCCAGAGCTTCATTTTCCTGGCTTTTAGGTTGGAAAATAAAAAGGGATATCTTTTTATATTTTTCCGTGAATTTGCAGAAAATTACTGAGCTGTTATTACCCCTCCCCTCCCATTATAATGGTGTTTACCAAGCATACCAATAATTCAGCACAATTCACAACTTTGAAAATCTAGCACTCAGTATAAAATGGGAAGTTAGATGGATCAGTGCCAAAGACAATGCTCAATAGAGCGTTCTACAGATACACTTTGTATGGGTTATTTTCAGTATATCCCAACATCCATGTCTCTTGTAAAACAGATCGCCTAAAGTACTGGATCACATGGCTATATCTTTTCCACATGCATGGGATTGATAATTATTGTATATCCAGGGTGTGATTCTTTCTTTATCCTTGATGTTAACCTACTCAAACTGGACCCCTCTCACGTGAGTCAATAACTGTTGTCCTACCCACCAGTGGTTGCTATGACTGATTAGAAGGTGCTGTGTGATTTCTGCTGCAGAAGACAGTGTGATTGTAACAAAAACAGCTATTTCCCCTTTCTGTTCTTTACTTGTGTTTCCCTAAAATAGAGTTCAAGCAAATATTTTAAAGGTGCAAAATACTATTAGAAAATACTATTTGAAATAAACATTATAGGAATATCTTGGCATAATGGCCACAAAATACTTTATTTCTGAGGACTTTATTGCTGAGCACATTATCACTGAGGACTGCTTATTTCGCCCAGTAAAATCGAGTGCAGTGTACAAAGAAGTATATCTTGAATGCATTATTTCCGTTCATTTAGCACAAATAAATAGTTTGGTTTCACTTTAAAGTAGAAAAAAGAGTTAGAAGATATACAGAAAAAGCAAACAGAGATTAAGAATGCAGTAACTGAAATGAAAAATACATTAAAAGGAATCAACAGTAGATTACATGATACAGACGAACTCCTCAGCAAGCTGGAAGACAGAGTAGTGGAAATCACTGAACCTGAACAGAAAATGGAAAAAAAGTAAAAAGAAATGAAGACAATTTAAGAGACCTCTGAGACAACATCAGGCATACTACCATTTGCATTATAGTAATCTCAGAGGGAGAATAGAGAGAGAAAGGAGCCGAGAACATATTTGAAGACATAATAGCTAAAAACTCCGCCAAACTGGGAAAGGAAACAAACATCCAGGTACAAGAAGTACAGAGAGTCCCAAACAGATTCAACACAAAGAGGATCACCCCAATACACATTATAATTAAAATGGCAAAACTTAAAGAGAGAATATTAAAAGCAGTAAGGGAAAAGCAACAAATTACACACAAACAAACTCCCACAAGTCTATCTGCTGACTATTCAGCAGTAACTCTGCAGGCTGCAAGGGAATGGCACAATGTGTCTAAAGTGATGAAAGGAAAAAACCTACTACCAAGAATATTGTACCTATGAGGGTTCACATTCAGATTTGATGTAGAGGTCAAAAGTTTTACAGATAAGCAAAGCTAAAAGAGCTCAGCACCACAAAACCAGTTTTATAAGAATTGTTAAAGGGACTTCTCTAAGTGAAAAAGAAAAATCCACAACTAGACACATGAAAATTATGAAAGGAAAAAGCTAACTGGTAAAGACAAATACATAGTAAATGTAGTAAAGCAACCACATATAAAGTTACTAGGAAGGTTAAAAGACAAAGGCCACTTTTCATAGTCATGAAAGTCCTAACCACAGCAATTGGACAAGAAAAAGAAAGAAAAGGAAATCAAAGAAAGAAAAGGAATCAAAATTGGAAAGGAAGAAGTAAAACTGTCACTGTTATCAGGTAACATGATATTATACATAGAGAATCCTCAAGATGCCTCTCACTACGAGAGATCATCAATAAATTTGATAAAGTGGCAGGATACGAAATTAATATACAGAAACTTGTTGCATTTCTATACACTAACAATGAACTATCAGAAAGAGAAATTAAGAAAACAATTCCATTTATAATCACGTCAAAAGAAAAAATTACCTAGGAATAAATCTAATTAAGAAAAAAATCCTTCATAAAAAAATCAATCAATGCAGCAAATTTTATTGTATTATTTTAAGAATTGCCACAGCCACCTCAGCCTTCAGCAACTGTCATCCATCAACATCGAGGCAAGACCCTCCACCAGCAAAAAGATTATGATTGCTGAAGGCTCAGATGATGGTTAGCATATTTTAGCAGTATTTTTTTAATCAAGTTATGTACATTTTTTTTAGACATGCTACTGTGCACTTAATAGACTACACTGTCATGTAAACATACTTTTATATGCACTGGGAAACTAAAAAATTTGTGTGACTCACTTTATTGCCCACTTTATTGTGGTTGTCTGGATCCAAACCTGAGATACCTCTGAGGAATGCTTGTATTTAGTTTCCATTTGTCAAGCTATTTATAGTTTCTTTCCATTTTGTCTTATTCTGATTTTTTTTTGGGGGGGGGGTCTCCCCTCATGGCTTGTGGGATCTTAGTTCCCTGACCAGGGATTGAACCCAGGCCCAGGGAGTGAAAGCACTAAGTCCTAACCATTGGACTGCCAGGGAATTCCCCATTTTATCTTATTCTGGATTAAATAATGTTTATTATTTTATCCTTCATTAGCTTCTTATTTATATATTATTTTCACCACAGATTAAAACATGCATTAATGCTTCATTATTGTCTACTATAAATTAGTACATATACTATGTATGAAAATATAATGAAATCAGAACACAATAACTCTACTCACCACTTCAATATTTGTGTATTGTTATCATGAATTTAATTATGCATATAGTTTTGACCCAATATAAAATTTATAATTTGTAAGTCAATATCCATGTTTATTTACTTATATATTGACTCTCTACTTCTCTACATTGTTTTTTATCTCTTTCTGTGTTACCATGTTTTTGTTCAGGATCATTTTCCTTCTGCTTGGAGATCTCCACTTAGCATCTCTTTTAGTTTGGTTTTCTGGTGACAAATTATTTCAATTTTTGTTTGTTTATGTCTTTGCTTTCATGTGTAAAGAATGGTGTAACAAGGTATAAAATTCTAGGTTGGCAGCTATTTTCTCTTTGTACTTTAAATATGGCATTCCTTTGTCTTCTGTCATCCATCATTTCTCTTAAGTCACCTAGTTATTAATCTAACTGCCCATTAAAACTTACATGTCTTTTTCTTAACTCTTTTCTTAACTCAGGATCTTAACTCTTCAAATCATTTATTGCCTAAACAGCTCCAAACTATTTGTCTTTCCAACCCCTTGAGATTGCAAAAAGATCCACCAGTTTTTCTGCCTCTTTGTTTTAGTCACCTGGATGGATTATTTGCCTCTTGGCCATCACCAAAAATAATAATAGTAATAATAATAACAATAATAATAATAAATTAATTACCAAAAAAACCAAAACAAATATTCCAGGGGAAAAGATATTATCAAAATGTCAGCTCTTCATTTCTGGTTCCTTCTCTCTGGACTAAAGCCCCCTCCAGTACTGGTTGCCTCAGTGGTTTTCAGATATCTTTTTATTTCTTTACTTGGATTTTTAGTTATACGGGTAGAAATGTTTATTTTCTTCAACATCCATAATACCTAAAATTTTTACTAAAAAAATTACTATAGGTTGAAAAAATGGAAACATTGCTTTTTTAATTTTCCTGATGGGAAATTACATTGCTCTACATTGCTCTATATTGTGTTGCTGTCATATCTCCTTGTATTTTCCAGTGTCTTCAAACTAGGGGATGATAGAGAGTGTATTACATACATCCTCTCTTAACTTCTTTGGAAGTGCCACTTAAAACTTTCACTTTCAGCCCAGTAGCCAGAACTAGGCACATGATCCCATGATAACTGCAAGGAAGGGTGGAAAATGTAAGGGAGTGCACAGAATATTGGTGAGAATTGGCATGTTCTATAGTAATCATCTATAATATACCAGTTTAGAACTACCAAAAAACTACATTGATCACATTTAGAAGAAGTATTACAATAAGGATAAGGACTTTATTCTATGATCAATAAAAGTGACAATTCTAATGGGTCAGATAAAACATCATAATAAATCTGTGTGCTCATTTAATTTTAGAGAAAATATTACTAGCAAACCTAAGAACCTAAGAATATGTTCAAATATTAATTCTCTAAGATGTTGTTTCTCAGACTGCAGATTGAGCATATACAAACTGTTGTATCCATAGAAATTGGAGTTCAGTAGCAGTACGTAATTCTTAAGTAAGTGGTAAATGAAATACCTCTGGCTCTTCTACTTTCTTATCACATTTTTTTTTCCATATGCTAGGGAGAAAAAGCTGGAATTTAAAAAAATTTCTTCAACATCCATAATACCCAAAATTTTTACTGATAAATTATTATAGGTTGAAAAAAATGGAAACATTTCTTAATTTTCCTGATGGGAAATTCAGTTAATTTTTTTTTTTAATTTTTTGTAGGGAGGACATTTAGGGAGAGTAAAAGTGCAAGTTGAAAAAATGGCATGGAGTTATTGGTAGTCTTCAAAGTGATCTTGAGAAAAACAATTTGGATAACCAATAGTCTAATGGAATACAAAAAAAAAAAAAGTTTGCAAAGCCAGTATATAAATAAGTTCTTGTTTTTTAAAGTTTCATATGACATGAGCTTCAGGAGTTGCTAAGTAGTTAAAAACATGCCATTCATTGAAAGATACCAATAAATGTTTAAAAGAAAAGGAAAATAACAATAATGAATGCAATCATTCATACACTGCAGTTATTTTATTCATAAATAAGACAATGCTTAATTGTTAGTAGATAGGACTTGTGGCTTATGTTTTGAATTGTTTTCAAATGTTGGTGATAATTTTTACTAATTTACTCATATTGGCACCCTATAATTCCCCTTATTAACAGCAGAGTACATTTCTAACCTAACTCTTGGTTCAGGGAAGTGCATTTTGAATTACGATAGGGCAAAGTTATCTAATGCACATAGAGATAAAATATATAATCTTTGTTACATTAATATCATATTCTAGCTTAAATTTGTTGGATTAGTCACATGCTCCTACTTTTATGTTATATTTAGCTATATTCTTGCCACTTAGCAAAGGGATGGAATATATAGCATTTTAAAACTTTTCCCAGAGTCCTTCAATGTGAATATATTTAAGACATACATAGATATTTTCTGGGTGAATCATATTATAGAGCTCATTTAACTTAAAATCATTCATCCATTGCATCCTCCTTTCTATTATGTGGACAAAAAGCTTTAATTGCAATCACATAAGTTGATTGGAATAATAATGCTTCTTTTAAGTAGAGTGTTAAAAATGGTGGCCTTAGAGAATCTTTAAAACACTTATATACAGATCAATTATTTATCAAATATATGTGTGTATACATATACATATATAACCAAGAGTAAGCATACTTTACTCTTGAAATAGAGGCATTAGATATATATAGGTGAGAAATTTGGGAATTCTGGTTTACTAACAAAGTTGTAGTTGAATAACAACTTCTTTGCAAAGTCTGTATGCTACGTGCACATGTGTGCACACGTAAATATGTTTTCAGCCCTCAAAACAAATCTACAAATGTTAAAACAGTATGAAAACTTTCTTATACATCATTTTATGAAAACTGTGAAAATCTTTTTTTAGAACTCACAAGAGTAAATCTCTTGTTAAGCATGAGATTGGCACCATAAAATGTAAAGGATGACCAGGGTCATAATTGAAAGTGTGTAATAAAAGTGACATGTCATTTTTTATGCCATATTATAGGGTTCCTAAATACCCCTACTCCCACGAAAACATAAAACTCACTTAGTTCAGAACGTTCTACCATTTCTTAATTGTTACTCTAGTCACATTTCCTGCCTTTAATCCTATTCTTTGAATCTTTTAAAAAAACCTGCTGAACACTAATTATTTAACCTTGCCTCCTACCTACTTTCCCTCTTTATTCTGAGGTTTCTTAAGGGCTATAATGAGCTGTCCCCACACAAACAGGCCAAATTAGTGGATAATTACTGCTGGGCCTGTGAATGTTCTCACTCCTCCTTTCTTACAGTTTCACAACATTACCACAATGGTCTGTCGCCTCCCTACCAATTAGGAACAATTACTACTTTATAACATTAGTGGTGGCAGGCTTATTACATTCCAGGATATGTAAAAATAAGGTGGGTGTAGGGAGAGAAATGCAAGGCCAAAAGGGGTCATTGTTATATGAGGAACTTCAGTAGTTTATATTCATCGTTTTGATTTCATTTCTTCTGGATAACAGCGGCAAAGCTTTATATTAACTCTATTAGATGAAAGTGAACATCATATATACCCAAGGTTGTGTTTTTCTCCTTTTACACAGGATAATATCTCATTTTGATGGCTTTAGTTTTCAAACTCATGGAAATGGCTTTGGTTCATTCTTTGGGATGAAAAACAATGTTTTTTGTTTTTTGGGGTTTTTTTTGGTTTCCTTGTAAAGATGATTTTTTTGTTGTTTGTTTTGTGTAGAGTATATTTCTGACACGTGAATTTAGTTTCTTAAGTAATCTTGAGATAACACTGCAAAAGGAGGTACTGTGACCCAGAAGAGTATCAAAACACTCCTTTCCAATCTGTATTTAAATAGAGTTCAGGTCAAGATAAATCTATATCAAATATTCAGAATGAAGCACTTTGAAAGCTTTCAAGACTGGTATATATGCAGTTAACTTTTGTCTTTCTAGGAGAAAAGAGTTGTAACAGTTGTTTCTGTTCTCAAATTCTTCTTTTTTTCTAATGCTACAAAAAAGTCTTATTTCATGCTTTCATTCAGGGTATATTCTAGGAATTCAATAAAGTATAACGTATTTTAATTAATGTGGCCTTACTGTCCCTTTTGGTGCTTTGTTCCTTGTAAGGCCCTTATCCCATGGTCACAGAACACAAGCCTAACTTTCCTTTGAATGGCATCTTAATTAGACTATCTCATTTATGTTTTAAAACATATGTTGAGAAAGGAGTTTAGAGATTCATGGAGATGAATGGAGATGGAGAAGAAACAGTACAACTTTAATATGTCTTAGAAGTAAGACAACAAACTTTTCTAGATACCACTGAGGGGAAATTTTTTTGGATGGAATCAGTAACCATTGTTGACGGTGGTATCAGGCAGCCTGAGGATAGAGATGCTCATGGTGTCGATGGTGATGGTAATGATGGTAATGATGGTGATGATGATTTTGGAATAAGGAGACTACGGTTATCAAATATGGGATCATCATTTTAGCCTGAGTGTTGAGAATGAAAAATCCATTTCAGAGGGTTAAAAAAAGATTAGATGGAAAGAAAGTGAAACTTGAGGCTGTGGACCACATATGTAAGAAATTTGATAATTATCAGGGAGATAAAGGCTAAAAATACTAATTAAAATAAATTTGTAGAATGAGGCTTTTATATATTTGAAGGCAGAAAAGGAAAAACTGAATGAAGGAGAGCAAAGAATAATAAAGGTATGGAATCTAAGGCATGGATTACCTTCCAAAATTGGAAGAAAAAAATATGTAACTTGTTGGTCAAGAAGTCATAGAAAATAAGAATCAAAATAAAAGTGTAGTGAGACAAAGGGATATACATTGAGTGGGCTCATTCTTTTCAGTAAATTGGAAGCAAAGATTGTGTCTCACTAGGAAAATTGCCTCAGACATTCCTCAGGAAAAAAATGTCGCATAAAGGGTCTAGCCTTGGCTGACAAGCATCTCAAAAAACATCAAGATCAGTAATAATTCTCTGGCTGTTTGCAACTAATAGACAATTCACTTGTTCAATAAAAAGGTCAAAAAATTGTGTTCTTTAGAATGCATAGCAAATAATTAGATTAACTGCATTTCTCAATTTGTGATTGTGTGTTCAGCAAATAGCCATGATTACAATATTGTCTCTCTAAATAGAACCAAAGCTGATCAGCTCAAATGTTCATTATGAAGTAGTTGTTGAACAACTTCTATACTTTATGCCATATGAAATAAATTATGATGGATACCCAAACAAATTATGAATTGCAGCAAGAAGAACCATAAGACTGATTTAATGAGAGAGAGAGAAAGAAATAGAGAAAGAGAGAAAGAGAGAAAGAAAGAAAGAGACAGAGAGAAAGAAAGAAAGAGCGGGAAAGAAAGAAAATTGTGCAAGGCTTTTGTGTCCTAGTCAGGTGTCAAATTAATTTACTTGATGTCCAAATGTTGAGCATATTTTATTACCAAATACTGGAATATTTATGGATCATTGGTGCAGTTAGCCTTGTCTTGGTAATCTTTTATAATATGAGGTTAAATTTTTTTCATGACTGAGAAAAAATAAAAAACAGGAAAGTTTCAGAATAAAAGAACATACATTTTCACTTAAGAAAAAACACTACAATACCTATTTCTCATAGCTACTCAGTTCCTTAGGGACTTCAAATTTCCATTTCCAAAAACATTTAATAATCTTTTATTAGTTCCTTAACTTTAAAATGTTTTTGCTTACAGCATTTATTCCAAAGAAATAAAAACATATGTTCACACAAAAACCTGTACATGAATTTTCAGAGCAGTTTAGTTTTAAGAGCCAAAAAATGGAAACAACCCAGACATCCTTCAATACATGAGTGAGTAAACAAATGGTGGCATATTCATACCATGGAATACTACTAACCTATAAAAAGAACCACTAGTGACACACACAACTTGGATGGATTTCAAAGGATTTACACTGAATGAGGAAAGCTGATCCCAAATGGGTACCTACTGTATGATTTCCTTTGTATAACATTCTTGAAATGACAAAATTACAGAGATGGAGACCAGGTTAGTGGTTACCAGGGACTGAGGATGTAGAAAGAGAAAATTTTGATTTTGACTATAAGATGTAGGACAAGGAGTCCTCGTGACGGAACCGTTGTGCATCTTGACTGTGCTGGTGTTCACAGGAATCTACAAATGTGGTGAAATTAAAGTCAAATATACACACAAACACAAAAGAGTGGATATGAAACTGGTGAGATCTGAATAGGGTTGGTGGATTGTATCAGTGCCTACTTCCTGGTTGTGATATTGTGCTATATTTAGGCAAGACATCACCATTGATGGAACTGGGTGTAGGGTGCATGATATTTATTTAGGTTATCTCTTAAAACTGTATGAAAATCTACAATTATCCCAAAATAATTTTTTAAACAAAGATATTATTCATGTTCAAGGGAGAAAGAGATCAGTTTTAGCTGAGAAATTGGGTAAGAGTAATCAAGGAAGCATCATTTGAGTTAGCCTTTAGAAGTTGAATATGATCTTTATAGGTGGAGATTTCCTGGGACAAAATATTACAGGTTGGGAGAAGAGAACATGCAAAAGTATCAACTATATTTGTTCATTTTTTTTGCATGCCCCTAAAAGTACAGGAGCAAAAAAGATTTTTGTAAATCTGAAGGAAAAATGAACCCAACATTATGCAGTTATAGTATTTATACTGCTATTAACCTTTAATCTTATAGCACATTAGTGGAGGAAGAGAATTGTCACTGCGCCGTCCAAAATTATATTTTTCTTTGTCCAGTACTAAACACCTGTGGCTTCTTGGCAGTACTATTGGTTTTATTCCAAAGACATTCATGGTTAAAAACAGAATTTAAACTGTCATTAATGTTTCCCTTCTCTTCAAAGCACCATTTAAATCAGAAGTTACTGGATTCCTAAATGTTTGTGTAAGGGCATCTTGTGACTCTGGTTTTTATGATGCCTGCATCCCTTCTGAAGTGAGATACAGTGCTTCTAAAAAATATAAAGGGAAGTAGGTCTGTAACTGACTTGTTCTACATGGACACAAATCTTACTAACCCCTTAAATTAGATACTCTAGCTTATTTTAGATGACTTCAAAGACCTGTGTTTAGGAATATAGAAGGTAGTGAATTTCTTCTTTAGTCAAGGAATCTGCTCAAATATTTTCTCATAGATACTTTCCCCAATGGCAAAAAAAAAAAAAAATACTACTTTGGACAACAATACATCACCTAGGTGAGCTCCCCTCTTGTACCTTTTATTATAATTCCACTTGTTAATTTACTTCTTTTTGTATTTATTTATTTTCTTTAATTTTATGGCTGCGTTGGGCCTTAGTTGGGGCATGCAAGATCTTCATTGAGGCATGAGGATCTTTCATTGCAGCACGCAGGCTTCTCTCTAGTTGTGGCCTGCAAGTTTTCTCCTTCTGGTTGTGGTGCACAGGCACCAGAGTGTGTGGGCTCTACAGTTTGTGGTACGTGGGCTCTCTCATTGAGGCGCGTGAGCTCAGTAGTTGTGGCGTGTGGGCTTAGTGGCCCTGTGGCATGTAAGATCTTAGTTCCCCAACCAGGGATCGAACCCATGTCCCCTGCATTGGAAGGTGGATTCTTTACCACTGGACCACCAGGGAAGTCCCTAATTTACTTTTATATAATCAGAGTAGTGACTGATTGTACAGTAACTATGTACATTCCCTTTATGAAAGATTATGTCTTCACTCTGAGATTAAAAGGTACAAGAAAGTAGGTAAGAGAAAGGAAAACACATTTGGTCCTTGAGCATAAGGTTAATTCTTGCTTTTCCAAAGAAATATGATATAAATATTCTAGGAGGTAATAGAGCAAAATTTGACAGGCAGTAGGTAATTTCTTTTAGGAAAACTCATGGTGAAGTTCCCTCTCATTTTTTGATTCCAGATAATTCTATGATGCAGTTATGTGGAACAGAAATTTCTTTAGTGTGTTACATGAATTTATTCTTGTTTTTCTGTAATCTCTGAGAATGAATGTTGAAATGGACTTGTGGGAATGTCAGCTATGTAGTAGTTATGCCTAGAGCTTCCTTGTAGTGTACAAAGACATACCTTTATCTAAGACAAAATTGGAATTGCTTAGAATTAGGTTCATGTCACACATTTCTGCATAGTTAGAGTAACCTGAATTATATAAACAAAACCATAAGTTAAATGTACCTGGAAGACTGGCTATGTAAAATTATCTCTGAAAAGGAAGGAATTCCTTTATAATAACCCATGTTTTCATTTTATATATAGATATAGATAGATGGATGATTGGGGGGTGCTTTGGCTTTTTCAGGGTGGGATGGGCATGAATCTGTAAGTTAATACAGAATGTTCCCTATTATTGTATAATAGTGTACTACACTACAGTAGTGAAATGTGTCTCACCATCAAAAATTTACATGTCAATACTGATTAACAGTAGGGGAAAAAAAGCCAAAAATAAAACTACATTTTCTTTCTTTTTTTTCTTTTTTAATCAGTAGTTGCACTCCAGCGGACTTTGAGAATTGACCTGGAGACATGTCTTGCCCTGCCCTAAACTAGTATAGCCTCCATTCACAATCCCCTTGATTTCTGATCTGGTTTTAGACTATTTCTCTACCCTTCCCCAAATTCCTGCTGGGCTGGGTTTTTAAAAATCTATTATTCAGTTTATTTAAACTAAAAACAAGAAACAAATAACAGTTCACCCATTTCCCCTATATCCTACCCCCTGCCTCTTTCAACCACCAAAATTTTCTCTGTTTCTATGAGCTTGTGTTTTTAAATTTATTATTATTTTTATTTTTTTCAGATTCCACATATAAGAGAGATCATATGGTATTTGTCTTTCTCTGTCTAACTTATTTCACTTAGCATGATGCCCTTGAGGTCTATTCATGTTGTCACAAATGGCAAGATTTCATTCTTTTTATGACTAAATAATATTCCATTGTATATATGTACCATATTATCTTTTTTTTTTTTTTAAGTTCCTAGACTTCACCCTAATGGACATTGAATAGAAACACACAAGATAGTCCTAACTCTTGTGAAATTTACAGTATTCATCCTCAAAAATGCTACACACAAATGGGGTAACTAACAAATATTTATTGAATAAAATTGAAGAACTGAATGAATGGAATTGGACTCTGTAGCCAGGGGTTGCTACCATCCTCAAATGATAATGAGATTAAATGATGAGAATTGTACTTTCGTTTTTTTTTTTTTTAATCAGTCATCAGTTTTATACACATCAGTGTATACATGTCAATCCCAATCACCCAATTCAGCACACCACCATACCATATCAACTTTATCCCTTCATCCATCAATGGACACAGTTACTTCCACGCCTTGGCTATTGTCAATAATGCTGCAGTGAATATGGGGGTATAGATATCTCTTCAGATAGTGATTTTGTTTCCTATGGATATACACCCAGAAGTGGAATTGCTGGATCATATGGTAGTTCTAGTTCTAATTTTTTGAGGGAACTCCATACTTTTTTTCCAAAAGGTTGCACCAATTTACATTCCCACTAAGAGTTCACAAGGGTTCCCTTTTCTTCACACCCTCACCAATACTTGTTATTTCTCATCTTTTTGATAATAACCAATCTGACAAGTGTGAAGTGGTACCTCATTTTGGTTTTGAGCTGCATTTCCCTGATGATTAATGATGTTGAGCATCTTTTCATGTACCTGTTGGATGTATGTCTTCTTTGGAAAAATGTCTATTCTGATCTTCTACCTATTTTATAATCAAATTGTTGGGGTTTTTTTTTCTTTTGTTTTTGCTTTTTGCTATCGAGTTGTATGAGTTCTTTGTATATGTTGGATATTAGCCCCTTATCAGAAAAATGATTTGCAAATATTTTCTCTCATTACCTAGGTTGCCTTTTCATTTTGTCGATGGTTTCCTCTGCTGTGCAGAAGCTTTTTAGTTTGATGTAGTCCCACTTGTTTATTTTTGCTTTTGTTGCTTTTGCTTTTGGTGTCACATTAAAAAAATCATTGCCAAGACTTATGTGAAGAAGCTTCCCACCTATTTTTTTTTTTTTAATTTGAGAGACACCTTATTTTTTTTTAATTGATTAATTAATTAATTTAATTTTGTCTGTGTTGGGTCTTTGTTTCTGTGTGAAGGCTTTCTCTAGTTGTGGCAAGCGGGGACCACTCTTCATCACGGTGCATGGGCCTCTCACTATCACGGCCTCTCTTGTTGTGGAGCACAGGCTCCAGACGCGCAGGTTCAGTAGTTGTGGCTCACGGGCCTAGTTGTTCCGTGGCATGTGGGATCTTCCCAGACCAGGGCTCGAACCCATGTCCCCTGCATTACCAGTCAGATCCTCAACCACTGTGCCACCAGGGAAGCCTGCCACCTATGTTTTATTCTAGGAGTTTTATAATTTCAGGTCCTATGTTCAAGCCTATTCCATTTTGAGTTAATTTTTGTGTATAGTGCATGATAGTGGTCCAGTTTCACTCATTTGCATGTGGCTGACCAATTTTCCCAAGACTATTTATTGAAGAGACTGTTCTTTTCTCATTGCATATTCTTGGCTCCTTCTGTCATAAATTAATTGAACATATATATGTGGGTTTATTTCTGGGTTCTCTATTCTGCTCTATTGAACTAAAAGTCTGTTTTTATGTCAATACTATACTGGTTTAATTACTATAGCTTTGTAATATAGTTTTAAATCAGTGTGTATGATGCTTCTTATTCATTCTTTAAGAATTATTTATTGAGCACTTTTAGATATCAGGCACTGTGCAGAATGTTAGAAATAAAAAGCAAGCAAAATACATCACTTGTGTAAATTGCATATTGCTGGAGTGAAATTAAATATAATCAAATTTTGTACAAATATATCTACGATTTTCACTCTGGCTGCTATGGAGAACAAATCAGAAGGGGAAAGTTTTTAAAGATGTGCAATCAGTTATTATATACTAATATTCCAGGTGAGAGGAACTGATGTATGACATGTTTGGATATTTAAAAAATAATACTTTTAATAAAACAAATTCTATGTGAAATAAAAATAAGCTCATGGATTAATGTCAGAACTTTATGCATCTGGCACACTGTTTATATCAGGCACTGTACTAAATACTGAGCAGTGATCAGCATGCTGTTTCATAAACTTATATCCTAGTAGATGGAGAAAGAGTGAAAATAAATACAATGATTATTGGATATGATAAATCTTTGCAAGAAAACAAAACTGGATGACATGCTAAAGTTATTGATCATAGTGCTAATCAGGGGTAGGGGGGCTCAATAAAGCATTCAAAGGAATACTCAGACAAAGCCTCTCAGAACAAACTACCTTTTAGCTGAAACCTGGAAGAATGTAGCCAGCCATTGGAAATAGGAATGGGAAGACATTCTAGGCAGGATTAAAGCAAATGAAAGGGCCTATGATATAAAATGCCTTCACATATTAGAGGAAAAGAGCCTACGCAGAGCTTAGTGAACAAGGGGGAGAGTGATACAAGATGAAGATAGAGGAAAGCAAGGCCAGATATTGCAGGACATTTTCAGCCATGGTAGGAGTTTAGGTGCTGTTCTAACAGAAGAGTTTAAATGTCACTGTAATTTAAGTGGGAAGGAATAAATTACAGATAAATTACATAATGTTTTATCTTTTTAAAGATTATTCTGACCTTCTTAAGGAAAATTGATTGGAAAGGCAAGAAGATAAACAGGAAAACAAGTTTAGGAATCTAAAACAGTGTCCAGATGAGAGATTATTTAGATTTGAGTGGTGACAATGGTATTAAGAGAAATTTAAAATTCTCTCTCTCTATATATATATTTGAAGATAGAATTAACAGGATTTGCTGATGGATTGTTGGACTGTGGACTGGATTTAGATGATGAAGGAAAGGGAAGAACCAGAAATATTCTTGGGAGTTTATCCTAAAAAAATGAGTTGGAAGTTTGTACCTTTTTCTAATAGGGAGAAGAGTATGAAAGGGACCTTCTTTGAGGAGAGTTTACTATTAGACATCCAAGTGTTAAAGTTGAATAGGCTATTGGATCCATTAGCCTGGAACTCAGGAGAGATACTGGGTGCAGAGTTGTTAGTCATCAGCATAGAAGTGACACTTAAAATTTACAGGCACCTGAGATTATCTAAAGAGAGAGTGTAGATGAAAAGCAAAAGAGGTTCCAGGTAGAGATGGGTAAAAAACAGCAAGAGGGCAAAGGAAACTGAGAAGAAAGCAGTGTAGTAGGAAGAAACCCAAGGGAGTGAGATGACAGCTGAGCCAATGGAGGAGAGTGAAGCCAAGCAGAGCAGGGTCCACAAGTCTGAACTATCAAGTAAAAGGGGAAGGTAGAAGTATCCATTGGATTTGGTATAATGGAGGTTACCGGTCATGTTGACAAAGCAGTTTTACAGTGATAGAAAAAAAACAAAAACAAAAGCAAGACTGTGAGGACTGCGTAGTTAGTAGGAAGTGAGGAAGCAGAATATTTATTAAAAGGGAAACAGAAATGAGGGGACAATTTTAAGCACAGGAGATATTTGAGTGCATATATTGGATAGAATGTATGTAGCTGTTGTAGCTGTTGATAGATAATGATGCCAAGAGAAAGAGAAAAATGAAGGAGCAAATAGGGGCTGGGATACAAAGTGTAAGTAGGAGGAAGAATTAGTTTCCTTTCATATCAGTGGGGAAGGAGAACATGTTTGAGGCAAGGTAAGTCTTTTGTTTTTCTGTGAAGTTTGTGTCAAGGTCATCAGCAAGGGAATAAGTGAGACTGGAGGATGGAGGCTATGAAAAACAGAGGTTATAGAAACAGTCACCATAGACAATGGGATAGTGAATTTATTAAGGAAAATAGAGTAGAATCTCTGGGTAGTTCTTAGCATCCATTTGAGAATTAAGGTCATGAATATAATCAGTCAACCTGGTGTGGTGTTCTTTCAGCTATGGTCAGTGGCAGGCAGCAGGAGTGGAGAAGGGAGATTTCTGGGGTCAGCCAGCACTGTGAAATGAGCATAATGAAGGGAGAAAAAGGGCAAGATAGTTTAACGTATTTACACCAGGTAATGCAATAATTAACAATGGAATACGAGCTGGTAAATTAAGGACAGGAAGGGAGTAATAGAGAGTGACAAAATTAGGTCTGGCAAATTGCTGCTGATGACAAGTCTAAGTGATGATCTTGAGAGAGAGCATATGAGTTAAGAATATGGGAAAATATTGTGAAAGGGTAGGTAGTCAAGAAGCCAAGAGGTGAGACTTCTGAGGCAAGTCATCCACATGTAAAGTTAGCACCAAGGAATATAAAGCAACCTTGTAGGATAAGTGTCTTCCACATCTTTCTGATACCAAGCTCTCTGAGGGTTGGTAATAAAAACTTACCTCGGAGGCCAGTAAGTTATTGCCTTTTTAATGTGGACATTGTCAGGTTTTGCTGATAAATATGGAATACAGAAGCATTTATCCCTAATGTAATATGTCTTCCAAAGCCCTGACTTGTTCCATAAGTTCTGTTATCCTTTATCTTTTACAAATGTGGGTACAAATGAGTATCAGGGAGCCTAATGTTCCAGAATGAATTATATCTAACTCAGTTCTGATCTACACATTGCCACCTATCTTCTGGTGATGTGTTTTACCTGCCAGTTTGGAGCTCCTGATATAGTGGGATCTATTTTCACATACAAGAGGGATACATTTAGTTCCCATAACCCTTCTCCTTGTACCATTTGGTCAGTTAGTCTTTGGAGCATCTATTACTTTACGAAAATTACATTGGTTGATTTACAGAAAAAAAAAAAAAACTTTTGAGTTTTAAAAACTGGGCTTTAAAATTGAACTGAAGTTTGTCAGGACACAGAACAACACGTGATGTCGGAATACGCTTTTCTACCCCCTGAAATTAGATCAGGTATTCTGGCTGCTGCTACATCTCTGGAGGTTCCTGCCCATCAGCACTGGTTCAGACTCCCATGTGCTTGGTCAGGTGATACACCCTCATTTATTTGACAGATTTGTACCCCCCAGTACTTACTGATGATTGTCTGAAGCATACCTGGATTTGTTATGTACTTTGGAGGCAAAATCTAGGCCAGCTCCGGTACCCTGTAACCTGTAGTCAATTTGTTTCCCTAACACAGGCTGTGCTGTATAGCGAGCAGTTCTTGGTTCAGTCACAGATTTTTCTGTCTTCCTGTTCTGCTTCTATTGATTTGACTCCAGTGTGTCTCTTGACTGACATAGCCTATGTCCAAGTGCTGCACACAAAACTCATGTATAAGAAGATGTAGTTTTCCCTTGAAAAATGTGTCACTTATTTGGGGAAAGGAAATGGGGGAAGGCTTGGGACTGAGAGAACTTCCTCTGCTCTGGGGCCAAGCGTGAAAGTGTGAAAGAGGAGTCTGGAAACAAATATAGCTGAGAATGGACACTGTCTTAATCTTACTTACTCTGGTACTAAGGGCCTGCTTTGGGAAAAAATAGCTCAGCAAGGCTGACCCTGGGTTGTCAACATCTGAAGTGCTGCATCCCTGAGCCGAGGTCACACGGAGGAAGGTGAATGGCTTATGACTTCATTCACTTTGTCGTGTGACTTTAAGCAGGTGATTATAGAAACATTTAAATCACTAAATGAGAAGAAAAATGATTGCTAACATAAATGGTATATGTTACAAATATAACCTATCTTATAAACAATTTATGAGGTAGGTATTCTATTATTATTCTCAGTTTACCTGGGAAGAATATGAAGTCTGGAGATGTTAGGCACCTTGCCCAAATTTGGCAGCAAATACTTGCCAGGGCCAATGCATGAATTTCATTTTTCCCATTCTAAATCACCCATTAGTAACATTTGTAAAGTTCACCTGCTACCCAAGGCAAGTGACAATGGACCTCAATTTGACATCTGTCAAAGGGTGGGTTGGATTTGAAGTGTCTAGCATCTCTAGCACTAAACATGCTATCATTTTCCTGGAGATTTATAAGCAACATTATTCCCATCTAAAACACCTGCAAACGCACTATTTGTGAATTTGCCATATGTTTTCAGCAGAAAGATTACACTTATTTCCCCATGGAGTAATGTGATAAGAATTTTTGTAGGGTTGGTGTTTATGATGAAGTATTTCAAATGATTTTACGTTTTTAATATGTCACATTAAATCTTTGGAAAGTAGTGGATAAAAAGAGAATGAATATGTTTGTAAGTGGAATAAATCTACTCACCTTCTGTCTTGGGTTCTGCACATGGCAAAAAAAGAAAACTGTAATGATTATTAGAACTCATGAGGATACAAGAAGATTTTTAAGCACCTGAATTATTTATGTTAATGATTAAATTATCATGACTATGTACTATATTATTATCAAGACAACTCAAATTCACAAAAGTTTTAAAAAACAGATTTGTAAATTTTCAAATTTTCAGTCCTATAAAAATGTTATTTTTACAATATTTACAGCATTTAAGTAATACTTTTATTTTTAGGACCATTTTTTAAATTTAGAACAAATATTTAGAACATTACAAATGTCATTATTTTATTTGGTTTAAATGCCTTTACTGGCTGTTTAATATTCTTTTCTCATATTACCTAAAATTTGCCAAGAAAAAAAATGAATACGGAAGAAGATAGATTCACAGACACTACACTTGATCTTTATTACTCCAAATGATGACTGATACTTTAAAATAGGGCAGAGAGTTTTGCCTACATATATAACTGATACACTGAAGGGCTATAACGCAGAGTACAATCTGGAGATCAACTACTCTTCTCCACTCCTAGCCATTTAACTCTACTCTGTGAAATCAGGCTATCTGCTTACACTCAGATAATAACAAATATCTCCTGATGACTTTTAGTAACAAGCAAATAAGCAGAATCCTCAGTTCAATAATTAGTGTATCTAGAGCCAGTGCTATTAGAAATGTTCTATATTTGTGCTGTCCAGTAAAGTAGCCACGTGTAGTTATCAAGCACTTGAAATGTGGAATAGTGTGACTAATACACTGAATATTTAATCTTATTTAATTCTAATTATTTTAAATTTAAATAGTCAAGCATGGCTAGTGGCTACTGTATTGGCTAGCACAGGTGTAGACCAGGGTGATCTTCAAAACCTCCAAACTTTATTTTAAAAAGCCTTTTTCTCTTACCCAGCCCAGGGTCCTTTGAGGTCGGAAGCCTATGACAAGGATAGAAAGTTCAGTCGGCTTCTCCCTTTACCCTATCATTTGGCCAGATTCCCCCCACCCGCACCCCACGCACCCTTCCCAAGAGTCTCTGCGATGGGAGAGGAGGAGGCATTAAGGTCAGGATGGTGGGGAAGCAGCACACGAGTAAGGACAGACAGCCTTTGAGAACTGGCCACCTCTGGCTCTGACCGGTGTTTACAGCTGATTCTTTCTAGGCTGGGTGATCCATGTTGCCTCCTTTTCTTGGATGCCTTTGAAACTACTGGAAACTTTCTGCCATGACCCCATGACATAAGCAATACATTTTCCTTCAGCTACACGTTTATATTCCTTCTCTCTCCCTTTTGAATCCAGCAGTTTCTCCTTTTTTTTTCTGGAGGGGGTCACTGTGCCTCTCCATGCAGTCTTCTTACAGAAGATTTGAGTTGGCTCTGGACCTTCTCTCGCAGTCTTCACTCTGGTCCGTTGGAAACAGTTATGTAGCCTTTCCTCTCTCAGGTGGAATACAGCTAGTGTCTAATGCTCTCCAGCCCACTCTGTTCCACTTGTTCACTTCTGGTTCATGAGAAACACTCATGTATTCTTGTCTTTATGTCAAATGGGAACGTAGAAAGCTTCTGAAGCTACCTGGTTCTCTCTCTCCTCTCCCCATGGATGAGTAAACATCCTTCTCACATACACACTTTTTTAAAGCATGGATTGAGTCTAAGCTTTGAGCCCCACAGACGCCAGGGGACCACAAGGTAAACTCTCCTTCTATGAGGGAGAGGACACATCACTCCTACTCTGGAGGGTGAAGTTGGGCATCATTTCAAACTGACAGCTCCTTGATGACACTCTGCCACTAATAACC
Organism: Balaenoptera acutorostrata; assembly: GCF_949987535.1. Lineage (NCBI taxonomy): Eukaryota > Metazoa > Chordata > Mammalia > Artiodactyla > Balaenopteridae > Balaenoptera > Balaenoptera acutorostrata. The sequence continues at coordinate 77,875,863 of NC_080065.1, read as the reverse complement.
AATGACTATTTGAGTCCTGTTCACCTCTTTATAGGTTAGGGGTGAGTGGTCAGCTCAGTTAAGGACCTAGGCTGCTTCCTTTGCAAGTCCTACCTAAGTGATTCAGATTTTCACTTCGCAATGTCGGAAGAGCTGACACTTAATATCTCAAAGGTCTCAGCTGAAACAGGAAGAAAAAGGGTCTAATTCTAAAATTGTATTACTTACATGCGCAATTATATAAGCCATTCTTTATCCTAAACATTTTATAATACATGCATTATTTTATACCAATCCTATATGGAGTAAGTATTATTAATATACTCATTTTACAAATGAGGAAACTAGATGAGATAAATTAAATAACTTGCCAAGGTCACATAGATTAGGAAAACATGGCGGGCTTAGAATAAAATCTGGAACTCAAATTTTCATTTCCTTAAATTCACTCTATTGTGCTCCTTTCCCTAGTTTAGTTACTTTAGGCATCAGTTTCTGCAGCCACAAAGTAATACGTTGTATTCGAGTGTATAAACAAAATGTGTGTGTTCATCTACAGAGCAAAATATTTTTTATGAATATATATTAATAAATATATATCATATTTTTCTGTCACAGTTTTGCCTCCTATATTTTCATATACTATACATTTTAGTGCTTCTTAGAATCAGTGTACAAGCTTGCTTTAGTAAGGTAGTGCCTTTTTCTCCAGAAAAGTCATTAATAAATGAATGTTATATTTAACAATTTGGCATTCTTAGGATCAGACACATACCAGAATAACTGAGTCATTCAAAGAGAGACTCTGACAATACAAGTATGCATTGACTCGTTCCTAACGCAGAAAAAATATCAGGGATCAACAGGAAATAACTAACATGTAAGCACACTCTGATTAGAAACCATGACCAATGAGATATAGTCTTAAGATTTGATCAGTAAACAAAACAGTTAGAAAATGCAGTTTGGGAGAGTTTGAAAAGAAAATAGAACTAGCTCTTATTAGGGTAAAAATAAGTTATTCTGCCATTAGTCTATTGATAAATACAACACATAGTTAAATGTATGATACTGTACTAGTCATAATTAATGGTTCTAAAGAATGTAAAAGGAAAAAATATTCAGGCTTTTTGTTTGATCAAGAAAGAGATATATGAACAACCCCTTACAATTTTGTAATATTTATTTTAATAAATATTAATAATTATTATTATAATTAAATAATTATAATTAATAATTAAAATAATAATTTTAATATATTACCTTGAATACAGTTACCAGTTCATTAGTTTTATTTAACCTAAGCCTTTTTAGAATGCGCGAACTTCTCTATTTTTAAAGGCATGGGTACTCTGCTACTGTTGCTACAAAAATAAATATATCTGCATACACGTACTTAAAGGTTGATACTGTAAACATGTCAGGATGTATGAAGCTAATTTCACATCTCTATCATGAACACATACATCCTATGAACATGATACATTTATCAGATGTGTGCACACAGGACTTTATAAGTGAAATAATGAAGTGCTTCATTTATGTATGAGATCTAAGGAAGTTATGTGATTCTCCCACGTGCTAGCGCCAGTTCTAGCAAAGCCAGAACAGATGCATTTAGGATCCCTCTTACATGTACAGAGAAAGAACGTTTTGAGATGTCTAGGAAGAGAAATGATTCTTAGTTTCTGGATTATTCTCAATCTATAACATTATATTATTAAATTTATATTTTCTTTTAGCAGAATATAACTTCAGTACTTAGCATAGCCAAACACACACAAATGCAGTTTGGTAGTGAACAAAAAGTTGCATCCTGGGAATAAATATGATTGATGGTATTTATAAATAAGTATCTGTATATATCTGATGCTTTCATATATGAGGAATATATGCTCAATAGCACAAAGAAATCATAATTTTCCTTGTCACATTCCTACTTCCTCCCTTCTAGTCCAGTTGATATTTATTCTAATATCAACTTATTCTTATCTCCTGATCTAACAAAACCCCAGTTTCATACAGTGTCCTAACTTCTTAGAACACCCTTAACAGGTCATTTCATTTATTCTTTAGAGTGACCCTCTGTTTCTTTCATGAATAGAAGTCACTGTGAATATGTGAAAATGTGAGCTTTATTATAGTGATGTGTCTCTTTCCTTCCTGAATTTTGCAGCAGAGGGAGATTTCAGCCTACTTCGTGCATAGCAGTTGAGGGTAGAGGCCAACTGGGAGTAGTCACAATTTTATCTATCACTTTTGTCGGCTAAATAGAACAATTTCCTTTCTACTCAAAGGAAAGAATAAAAACATGGGCTCTCCTATACTCAGAAAAAGTTATCTTCTGAGATTTGAAGACATTTCCAGTTGGGATGGTAGAGGAAAGAAGAGGTTGGTAATACTTGCATGTGCCCCATATCACATGCTTTTTAAAAATGATTATTTACTTTAAAATTGCTAAAGTTAGGATAGTTCTGAATCTAGTGTTTCACAATGCATTAAAGTTTCACTTAAAAGTACAGTTGAGCCCTGAAAAATATGGGTTTGAACTACATGAGTCTACTCATACATGTGTTTTTTCAATAAATATACAATTGGCCCTCCTTCAAGCGTTTCATATCTCTGGATTCAACCAACTGAGGACCATCCGCAGTTGTTTGAATCCACAGATGATGTATCTGTGAATACGGAGGGCCAAGTGCACTATGCCATTTTATAAGGGGCTTCAGCATCCATGGATTTTGGTATCTGCAGGGACTCCTGGAACCAATACCCTGCAGATACCAAGGGACAACTGTAATTGTAATTTCTCAAAATTTAAAATGATAGATTTTTGGAAAATACTGTATTTCCTACTTGGTATGTTTAATGTTTATTCATCTGATGAAGACTGAGTATCTATGGGTGACAAGGGGCTGGGAATACAGAGATGAATAAGAAATGATCACTGACTATCTAATGTATAAAAGAAAAAGTACAGTAGAAAGATGTGAGGTCAAGGACCGTCTATTCAATTTATGAACCTAAGATATCTATTGATAAAATCTCTACCATAGAATCAGAGAAGTTTAAAACTGAGAGAGTATTCAAATCTAATCTATTACACTAATTTATTCATCTTAAAATAGAGAAAACATGTCCCAGAAATTACAATTTCCATATAATAATTACTGAGCCTATTCTATATGCCAGGAACAGAGGAAACAGCAGAGAAAAATATAAATTAGGTCCTGCTTCACTACTCTTAGTCATTTCAAAATATGTGGTGAATGCTCTGACAAAGGAAGTCAAGAAAACTAAAGGAGCACAGAAGATGGACAACTTGCCTAGATTCCAAGGGTTTAGGGATACTTACTGGTGGAGGTGACATTTAAGCTGAATCCTGAGAGTTGAATAGGAGTTTTCCATCAAAGGAAATAAAAGGTAATGGTGAGATTTCAGGCCAAGGGACTAGTAAATGTAGAGACTCCAGAGGCAAAAAGAACTTGGTGCGTTGGAGAAACTGAAAGAAGTTCTTCATTGCTGTATAGTAAAGGGCATTCCTGAGATGAGGTAGAGAGATCAGCTGTCAGGTCAGAGCTCATATTGTTCAGGGAAGTTAAGGACTTTTGAAAGGTTTTAAGCAAGAGGGTGACATGTTCATATTTGCCTTTAAAAATGCTCCTCTGTCTTCCTAAAATGGATGGAGGAGTGGTAACACTGAAGGAAGAGAGACCTACTGGCAGGTAACTGCAGCCATCCAAGTAAAGGATGGATTTGAAAGACCCTTGGGAGGTTAAATTGGCAGTATTCTATTTGGTAGCTAAATAGTAGTAGGATATGTGAGGGAAAGAGTCAAGGATAACCCCAGATGTCTAGGTTGCTCAAGAGAGTAGCAAGAGACATTCAGATTTCAGTAAATAGGAAGTCATCGGTTCAGTTACATATGTTAAGTTTGAAGAAACTCTAGAACATCTAAAAAATGTGGAGGAGGCAATTCGATAAATGACTCTAAGCCTCAGAAGAGATTTGTGTTGGCCTCTCTGTATAGGATACCTTTCTTGGGCTTCTTTGCCCAGCTAATGCTTAATCATCATTGAAAATTTAAATCATGGATTATCTCTTTAATGCCTGAACTGACCCCATCTGAAATATTTCCCTAGCAGGGGTATTTGTTACAGCTCGTATTACCTTTTTCAATTTTTTCTTTTCTTTTATTACAAAATAAATATCCTCAAGGAAATGAGAAAGATTTGCTTCTCCATCTACCTCCATTCCTTGAAGATAGTAAACAATGCCTCCTTTCTGGGACCAATCTTACTGTTTGGAATAATTCGAGATATATAGTAGGCAACTGTAGTAAATGTGTATTGGATTTAAATTTACTGACTAAATAAAGCAAAGCTATGTGTTGCTACGCAAGCAATAGAATTTCGGTTAGATCCAGATCATTCACGGTCTTGTATGCTAAGTCAAGACTTTGGATTTATCATTTTCATTTTGACTACCACTCTAATTGTTAGTGTCTAAAAGAGTTATTCTATAATGATTTATGTGCAGTTTAGTGGACATTTATTCCCATCCTTGTGAATGTCAGATATGAATTATGTGTAACCTTGGAAGTTATGATGTTCCTTATTCAAATGGTTAATGATAAGATAAGGCATTGAGTTCTATTTGCTTTTGCTAAGCTAATGTCACCTTTTTTCAGCTCTTTGACATGTGTACAAAAAGGAAAGAGCCTTGCCCTTGCCTTGGTACTCTGGAAAACTGGGCTCTATTTTGGGTCTGCCACTTAATTTATACATATATATATTTGCATTTTTATCACTTCATCTGTAAAATTTGGTGGTTGGATTAAATTATACCTAAATACACTAGGGCTTAAATATGTAGTGAAATTATACCTAAAGCACACTAGGGCTAAATTGCTGATAGCTCCTTCCTCAATCAAATCCTGTTATCTTTTTGGTCCTACATTAGGTTTCATATGTTTAGACTTTGCTTATTATGAATCTACCCATTTTAGATGGGCTTCTTTGATTAAGAAGCAAACTGAATTCCTCTAATAAAATCTTCACCAAAAGCACTAATTATAATAATTACTTATCAAACTTAATACAGATGTGTTTTAAAAGATCCACTTTATACTTTTGTTTCAGAATTTCTGTTAATATTATTCTGAGTAAGCCAAGGGTTTACAGTTCTAATTGAGAAATTCACAAAGATTATGAGCTAATTTGATAGACTGCCAAATGCATATTAATTTTTATAAACTTGTGAAATGTATTATTTCCATGTTTAATTGAAAGAATGATAACAGACCATTGTAGCAATTCTCTTATTGTAAGTGGTAAGCATTGTGAATTAATCACATGGATGATAATAACTTGTTACTATCTACAACTCTATTTTGATGTGTAAAATGCCTATCAAAATGGTTTCATTTCAGCAGCCCTAAAATAAAAAGAAATTTAGTAGTTATCATGTTTATGCACACCACACACAAATGTAAATATAGATACTAATATCTTCAGGGTTTTATTATTGGGATTGCTCAAATTATTTTAAGATTTATTTTATATGAGTCTATACCAATGCTGTGATGGAGAGATCTAAAACAGTAGCACCTGTCCATACCTGAAATGTGGGCAGTGTTATGAAAAAACTAAATTTCTGATTTTATATAATTTTAATTATTTAAAATATAATTTTAAAGAGCCACCTACGGCTAGTGGTGACTGTACTGGACAGCACAGGCCCATAGATTTAAAACCGTATTTTAAAAATATATTATAACCATTTTCATGGCATTTGTTTCATAGAAAAATTTAAAAATTCTTATTTTTTTAGTGAAATTTTCCAAGTAATAAGTATGTTTTCAAACTTAAGTAAGGGCAATATACATTTTTTAGTTTTTAATTTCATAATAACAATGCATTCTTAAAATATTATGTCTTAATTGTAGCCAGCACCTAAAAGATAAAGGATAACTTTGATTTATGGTCTTTGTATTTGCATTTATCCCCTTTTAGCAGCATCAAAATGCCAATTCATTACATGTTTAGCATGTTCATTTCTTGGTATTTAAAGGCTTTCCAAGCTTGCTAATTGTTAAGATTAAATACCAGGCTCTTCTCACTCTTCTTTGCCAAAGTAACTTTAATTTTCACACACACACACACACACACACACACACACACACACAGCCCTTTCTTTTACACTGAGAATACCTTATATTTTATAGTGACCTGAAGCAGGCTGAAATCCCTCCAAAAAGAAAGCTGGGTGAACTTCCGTAACACTGTGCCTTTAGGCAGCCTTCTCAGGAGCTAAAGAACACTGCCAGCTCCCTCCCCTACCCAGAATGAAGCACAAGATGTAGTTTGGTAGTTTACTCCACAGGCAAATGTCCAATTATCTTCTGTAGTTCTCAGGGCCTGAATTCTAATGCCTGCATAAATGGTGTAAATGTCTGTTCTTGATATTTTGTACTAATGAAATAATAGTCCAAATTATTTGCCCTTTAAAATGATCTCAAATGGCCACTTAGTACAGAATCATCCTTTTGCACCAATAGAGGTAAGCGAGGCTATGACAATCGGGGTGTAGTGAAAAATAAGACTTTTAAGGATCAACTCATTCTGTGTCCCTGGGGTAGTGTTACTTGGGACAACTCTACATGTAGACACTGGGATAGTCTTCATAAATCACTGTTGTGACCCTGTTACTCCTATGTTTAAGAAGTTGCAATTGCCTCTGCCCCATTTGCTTAGAACAATAATCTCTAGAATTTTTAATCATGCAATTCTGGTTAGGAAAAAAATATTGAACATACACTCACATGCATATTTATATTATACTCATGTAGCTATTAGATATGTATACAATATTGTAAGTTTTGTTTATCATATGATTTTTATGTTTTGGAAAATACATTTTAAAAACCTGTTTTTATATTTGCTCCCTCACGATTCATCATTTACAAATGGGAAACACCTTGTTTGGAGATGACTAGCTTAAGGAATCACTAAGCTAGTGATCACTTTCCAGGACCAGGTGATGGCTCTTCCCTTTCTTTCCTACTAATTTTCCATTACTTCTCTCCATAATCCTTCTGTACCAACCATTTTCAAATTCTGTTTGAGTTGAATTTTTTAAATTAAAGTATAGTTGATTTACAGTGTTGTGTTAGTTTCTGGTGTACAGCAAAAAGAAGATTATACATATTCTTTTTCATATTCTTTTCCATTATGGTTTATTATAGGATTTTGAATATAGTTCCCTGTGTTGTACATTAGGACCTTGTTGTTTATCTATTTTATATATAGTAGTTTGTATCTGCTAATTCCAAACTCCTAATTTAACCCTCCCCAACCTCCTTTCCCCATTGGTAACCATAAGTGTGTTTTCTACATTTGTGAGTCTGTTTCTGTTTTGTAAATAACTTTATTTGTATCATATTTTAGATTCCACATACAAGTGATATCATATGGTATTTGTCTTTTTCTGACTTACTTCACTTGGTATGATAATCTCTAGGTCCATCCATGCTACTGTAAATGGCATTATTTTATTCTTTTCTATGGCTGAGTAAATTTTTTATGTGTAGTTTTTTAAAACATTTTAATTATTCAAATAATTTTATAAAAAATATTTAAATAGAAAAATATTGATATCTTCAACAATTGTGTTGCAAATATAATTCAGAACTCTGTATAAAGCTTCCTTGGCTCCCTCTATAGATGTAGTTGAAGTTCTTCTAAATATGTTCTTTGAGAATTTTGCAATCTGAACTTTTTCAAAAATTGTAAATATATTCTTCCTCCTTCTCCCACTAATCCTCCTCTCTCTCTTTCCTCTCCTCTTCCTCCACCTGCCATTCCTTAATTCAGATGTATGCACATCCACTCATTTAAATTTAAAAGTAAATATTCTGTTGATTAGTGCACACATAAGCCATGGACCATGAAAGGCCAGATAGATTAGCATGGCATATTCTCACACCATAGAATCACAGAAATTTGCACCATGGCAAGTGAAAGTTATGTGCTGTATTCTGAGACTATTGTGATACAGACATTGTATTGTAAGTTCTGTTTGCTTACTATATGATTTTTATGTTTAGAAAAAGAAATGTGGACAGTTGTTGGATATTTCAGTGATTTAACTTTCAAACAAATGATCTCCTACTAAAAATAACTTAAAAGTTTTTGATCATTTTATAATAATTTAAGAAAATCCTATAATTTTCAGGTCAGTCATTAGAATCATCAGCTTTATAACTATAGTTATTTGTGTTTCATGATTAACTTTCTTTCTTTCCTCTCTCTCTGTCTCTTTCTCTCTCTCTCTTTCCGTCCCCCACCCCCTTACCTCTCTCCCTCTCTCCCTCTCTCTGTCTCTCTCTCTTTCCGAAAAACAAATGCAGAAATAAATCAGGGATTTCTGCAAACCAGCCATGATGGAACAAGAGGGACAAAATTTACCCTCTCATCTTAAATAACTAGAAACCTCAACAAAATATATGAAACAATGATTTTCAGACATTGGACAATAGGCAGCTGAGTACAGTAGTCCCTGAGAAAAGGAAAGCAAATGAGAGGAACCCTAGACATACCTCAGCTCACTGTCTAGGCAGAGTTCCCAGCCACGTTATTGGACAGGAGAACCCATTAAGAAACTGGCAGTTTCTCCAAGTTGAGCAGTCAAAAGTTCAGCATTCAGGAGGGGCTAATTTGCAGGATAAAATATTAAGAGAAAGGCTGAGAGAGAGAGAACACTCCAAAGGTCTTCAGAAGAGTCCCTTTGAGTTTTTTTGCAAAGTACTTATTTGCACTTGCATGTGAGGTAACTACTGAAGATAGGGAAATAACCCCCAGAAAAGATTCGAAAAATTAAACCCCAGAGATCACATCAGGCTGGGAGTGGTTTGTGTTTCAGCAATCCAGAATGGACCAAACTCCTAATGCACAGAGCATGGGTTAGAGTCCTCAAGAGTAGTACTTCAGTATTAGAGACACATTAGCTATGGATTGAAAGGTGTTCTGGACTTATGATGGTAAAACTTAAAGGCAAACTTCAAAAGGATGAAACTGATTCCAAGCACCTTAGTAGAATATCAGAACAAAGCATACTAGTTTTTTAAATGATTACAACAAAACCCAGCCACCAATAATGTAAAATCATACGTCCAATGTTAAATAAAAAATTATTAGTCATGCAAATAGGGCCCTATAAGTATAGGGCCCTATACTCAGAAAAAAGATCAATCAATAGAAACAGACTCAGAGATGACAAAAATGACAATTAAAAATAAGGACATTAAAACAACTGTCTTGGGCTTCCCTGGTGGCGCAGTGGTTGAGAGTCTGCCTGCTGATGCAGGGGACACGGGTTCCAGCCCTGGTCTGGGAAGATCCCACATGCCGCGGAGCAACTAGGCCCGTGAGCCACAACTACTGAGCCTGCGCGTCTGGAGCCTGTGCTCCGCAACAAGAGAGGCCGCGATAGTGAGAGGCCCGCGCACCGCGATGAAGAGTGGCCCCCGCTCGCCGCAACTGGAGAAAGCCCTCGCACAGAAACGAAGACCCAACACAGCCAAAAAATAAATAAATAAATAAATAAATAAATAAATAATTTTAAAAAAAATGAATATCTGCTTTAAAAAAAAATTGTCTAAAAAAAAAAAAAAAAAACAACTGTCTTAGCCAGTTTAGGCAGCTATATCAGAATACCACAGACTAGGTGACTTAAACAAAAAGCATTTATTTCTCACAGTTCTAGAGGCTGGAAGTCCAAGATCAAGGCACCAGCACATCCAGTGTCTGGTTAGGGCACTCTTTCTGGTTTGCAGATGTTCATCTTCTCTTTGTATCCTCACATGGCAGAGAGAAAAAGCAGAAAGAGAAAGCCTGTCTCGTCTTATAAGGGCATTGATTCCATACATGAGAGTTCCTCCCATGACCTAATAACCTTTCAAAGGCCCCACCTCTTATACTATCACACTGGGAGGTTAGGATTTCAATATAGAGGGGGAGGTACAGATATTCAGTCCATAACAACAGCTAATACAAATATACTTCATATGGTCAAGGAGATAGAGGAAAATGTGACACATTAAAATAATGAGTGAGAGATATAAAAAATATCCAAATATAATATCTAGTGATAAAAAGTACAATGCATGAAGGAAAAATTAGGATCTTAGAATGGAAAGAAGAGCATCAGAAATGGTACCTAAGTGTACAGAAGACCTTTCTTTTCTCATTTTCAATCTCATTAAAAGTTATTCATTTAAAAATGTATTAGCCATCAAGTTATTTTTGACAGCAAATCTAAATTCCAGATTATTGAGTTTTTTAATAGATTTCTTATTGCTATTAATGATGGTAAAGTAAACAAATTTTAAGAATTTTTGCTTAAAATTGATATTTCATTACTGCAATTTTATTTAATGTATCTTATATAATAATAAATTACTATGTGAGGTATCATTTGAAATAAGGGTTCCGTTGCCCAAAAAGAAAAAAAGAAAAAAACATACACAACGTTTAAAACCAGTGCCTAGGAAAACAGGTCTTTTAGCTAAACAGCAGCTGGATCGGTCTTTATTCAAACTCCATAACGTTCTCTGTGTTATTTCCTCCTTCTCAGGCTTGCTCTACCTGCTTCGATTCCAAATTCATTTCTACATAATGACCTCCTCCCCATCCTTCATAGTACAGCCGGTCTCTTCTATGATGACTTCTCTGATCACTGCATATATTTCACTCTCTTGTGAGCTAGTCTGACACATCATAATATTTTAACATTATGTCCCGGGTGCTTCATAGGATACATGTCACACAGCAAATAATTCATGTATATTTGGGAAGTAAATGAGTGAATAACACATAAAATATGCATATGATATTAATCAGGGTTTACACTCTTTATTTTCTCAAAGTTAGTTACTAATGTCACAGATGAAAATGTCGGCCACTCTTCTGAAATGAAAGTATTTGGAAGACAGGGATCATTCCTCTTATACTTTTGAATCATTGAATTCCTCTCCTCAGCAGCATACAGGAAGTATATATAAAATAGGTTACAATCACATGTATCTGAGCACCTCACCCTACAGATGAGATAACTGGGCCCAGGAATCCAAAATCTTTTCAGTTGAATTGGAGTCTTAACCAAACTTGGTTCCCTATGACCTGGCCCAGATCCTATCCATTCATTCAGCAAAGGATCATGAATACTTACTTTCTGCCTACTATTTTCGGAGATGAAATTTTTGAAGATTCTGGCATAAGTAATTGCTAGTCATGGCTTCATGGTCTGGACTGACCCTCCAGACTTAAAACAAACACTGTAGAGAACTACATTCAGTATCGTAGTCAGTATGCAAAATAATTTTGTTTGGGCTAATTAGGTTTAATATTTTAGAATCAAAGAGATTCCTAATGAAGCTTACATTAAGTAAACCCAGAGTCAGGTTAAATTTTATTAAGTTTATGTAAATTATGACCTTTACTGGAATTCTAACTTCTCCTTAAAATAATAATAAAAAAAGTGTGAAGATATAGCTTTTAGCAACTTTTTAAGGGAAGCATGCCTTCATTAATGAAGTTTCTCTCTTTCTAGATCTTTTGGGCAAATACATTTCTTGGTATAAAAATTATCTTAAGTAGTAACAATTAATAAACCAGACATAAAAAGGAGGTTGCAGAGGCATTAGAGATGTATAAAGAAAGCTGTAGAAAAGCATATACCCCCTGCTTCCTGAAATAGGAAGCTCTATTGCTACCAAAAGCAGCAACTGGAAAAGAGATTCAATACTTGATTTGAATGACCTCATATTGGCTTAAGAATCAATGACTGGAGACTGACCACTGATCTCTCTACTACACTTTGAAGACTTTAGAGTAATATATGACTCTTAATCTTCTGAGTATCCATAATATCTGGCTCTAAATGAATAATTTGATGAATGAATAAATGAAGAATGAATAGGTACTATAAAAATGCTATGGAATTTTTGTTTCTATAGGATCATTTCCAGTTTCTATTTTGTATCCTCTCAACCTGAAGAGAAATTTTAAGTAGCATGTTAAAAGTAAATGCTAGCTGTACTTCCATTGTCTCAACTTCAGATGGAAACACTATGTGTCACATACCATTATTATTATTATTATTTTTTATAAATTTATTTTTATTTATTTTTATTTTTTGGCTGCGTTGGGTTTTCGTTGCTGTGCGCTGGCTTTCTCTAGTTGCAGTGAGCAGGGGGCCACTTCTCGCTGCCGTGTGCAGGCCTCTCACTGCGGTGGCTTCTCCTGCTGTGGAGCACGGGCTTCAGCAGTTGTGGCTCACGGGCTCTAGAGTGCAGGCTCAGTAGTTGTGGCACATGGGCCCAGTCGCTCCGCAGCATGTGGGATCCTCCCAGACCAAGGCCCGAACCCGTATCCCCTGCAATGGCAGGCGGACTCTCAACCTCTGTGCCACCAGGGAAGCCCTATACCATTATTTTATGTGGATATACATGAAGTACTAGAGAGACATTTGCCCCAAGAGAAATTTCTTTGATTGTTGAAATCACAGCCTTACAAGTATTGAACTATTTGTGCACATTGAAATGAGAGTCAAAGAAGATAATAGTTGTACTTGTAATATTTTAGATTTTTTAGGAGAAGATATTGTTATATTCCTTAAGTAATTAAAATTCATGAAAAGTAATTTAAAATGAGAATCACTAGCAGAAAGAAAAAAATATAATAAAGCTGACAAAATTCAGGTGTGGAAGACAAGAGGTGGCAGGTTTGAGGTAAACGCCTTAATTTTTCCTAGAGGAGAGCAAGTTGATTTGGTCTAACAATGATAAACCAAGATATAGCGGGATAGGCCTGTTATTTAGAACTGTCATGGGACTAGCAATGTTACCCTTGGGAATGAGACTAGAGGTGAGGTGAGAGAATTACAATTTCTATTACACTTCCATTGTCATTTGAATGATGTCCCCTTTCCTCACCAATATATTTTCAACCATTAAACTATTGATAGTTTTTACACAATTTTAATGAGATGCATGCCCCTAGAGGTAGCCAAAAGGTCTTGAATTACAGGTTTTAAGTAATAAACAAAAGCTTTTCATCCATTGATAAAATCTTTGAATAGCATGCAAAGTCATCCAGGTTTGGACAAACCTCAGAAAGTTGGCATTCAGCTCCCCTCTCTTTCCGCCTATAAACAGCATAAAACATAAAGGAAGTATCACTAGACACCACACTAGCACAGCTCTTCCTGAAACACATCTTTATTATCATTTTCTCAAGTAATTTTTAAAAGTCTGGTTCTTAATGCAGAATCCTGTTAAAGACAAACAAAATGAAGCAAAAGAATTTAACATATTTTACACCCCTTCCCTTAATTCCACCTGCCAAGATCCTCGTTCTTGGGGCTACTTGTTATCATTCTGGATGTATTACTTATCCAATATGATTTTTTAAATCAACTGTTATATGTAAAGCTAGGCACTTTGGAGGCTTGAGGGGGTATAGACACTGAAATATATAGTACATCGAATTCTAAGTATGTAAGTTCATTAATATATTTTCTTCAACGTCCAGCTAACAATACCATGACAATTTATTGTGGATCCAAACAATTCCTCTAGGAAATGAGAACACCAACTTTGAGCTCATTCAATAAACAGGGGTTTAGCATCTAAATGAGAGTCTTTCTCCTGCCAGTTTGTTTCCCCGCCGTCATCACTCTACCTCCTTCAGCAAGTCTTTTTAAAGAATCAGTGACCCATTGATAGGCGCACTCATGGTGTGTGCAGCCCTATTGTTTCACACTGTGAAATTCTGTCTGCCAGAAGGTGCGGTAGGGAAACGTTGTCACTGGCAGGTGGCTGGTTTGCCTTGATGTTGCAATACCTATTTCTGGCGAAGATGCTTTGCCCTCCTTACTTTGCGATTCCATCTCCCTTACAAAAAGCTGTCTTCCCAAGAGGCTTCCCCCGTGTCATGGACCAGAGTTCATTTCTATCAGGCCTCAGGTTGATAGCCATCACAGGAGTACTGTCCACACATAAGAAATTGTGATAATTAAACTTTTTTTCTTTGCACAGAATAACTAATTGTAAAAATTGGCAGTCAGCCTGCCATTTGAAAGTGAAGAAAACATCTTGTTTTAACATCTGAGCAGGGATTTTTTTTTGTAATCTGTAAACAATTGGACCATATGTAGTGTGATGGGAAACATGAAGGCTGTGGTAGAACATCACTGAAGGAACCTTGTGTTTAATCACTGTTCTTTGATTCACTGAAATAGAAATTAGCTTTTTAAGTTCTGGGTTTTATCATGATTTTAAAGAGACAGTTCTTTTTCTTAAAATAGCAGACAACACCAACAGTTTACCAAGTCATTACTGTGAGACAGGCAAAGGAATTCCAATTTTAAAAATGTAAATACTTTTTTAAGACACCTAAACAGGTAACAGATGTAGCCATGGGCTTTTATAGCCTTTGTTTTGGCCCAATATCCACTTCAGTTATACAAAGAATCTCCACACAATATGGTTCATCTTAGGGGGTAAGTTTGTTCTAAATAAATCCTGTTGTTAACATTAAGTTAAAAAAAAAGATCATCTCTGATTAAGTTAAAATTTTTAAAAAACGAAGTGATATCCTGTCCTAATTTTTGCTATGTTTTCCAGCTTACTATATATAGCATCGGCAACTTAACTATGATGTTAAAAAAAGTTAACTGTTGGCTTTCAATGCATAACTGTTTAAATCCTTATATTTTATGAATGGTTTTTATATACTATGATTACATTTCTTTATATTCAGTTGATGAAACCTAAAGAAAAATAAAATGATCAGGAGAATTTTGAAATCATGACAATAGCAACAATCTGTAACACTGTATAAAATAAACATATGTTTGAAGAAAGGAGAGAGCTAGGTTCTCTGCCTGGCTTGCCGTTAGCTAGATTTCAGTTTTTATATGAATAACTTTGTCTTTCTGTGCCTTAGTGCCCCTCTTCCCCAAAAATAGATGGTTAGATCAGATCAGTGATTTATAAAGTCAGAGGGGATAGGGCAAATCAGAATCACCTGAAGAACTTTTGCAAAACACTCCTGGGAGAAAAGTCTTCTTTCACTTCCTCTTACCCTAACTTGGCCCACCCATCACTATGGGGTAAGTCACTCTTGCCATTTCTGAGAACTGTTGACCTATAGTATCACTCAATAATGGTCTACCTAACATTACTGAAGATTTAAAAGCATCTCATTGTTGGAGGTTCTGTATCATATTTTTCACCCTAGACTCAAATGTTTTTGACTTGATAAAGTGTTGACCGTTTTAATTTTGATCTTTTTGAATATCTTATTGGGTCATTTTCCCACAGTCAATTTAAATAGGAAGAACATGGATACTGATGCTTTGCCACACACCCCTCTATGCCTCAACTGGCTTCCAACTTCAGTGTTTTTTGGAAAGCTGCACTCACAGCTCTCAGCCAGCAAGTTGACAACAGTGTTCCATTTCTCTTCTGTAAAAGTTGTACTTACCTTGTTTTTGTGAAACCAACCTCCGTTTCCAAGGAAACAAGAACAAAAAGGCAGTTGGCAGCTAGCATCTGGGACTTAGAACTCTCACATGTCAATTTCAACTGCTGTCTGCCGGCTTAAACCTAAAAATGTGGAATATTAAAATCACCTTCAGATTTTTAACACACAAAAGAATATCGAATCAATTTTTTCTTAATTTTTAAATAATTGGATTTAGTAGCCAATCATTTAAAATCTCCTTCAAAATAATATAACTAATTAGATGTCTTTTAATTGCTAGAAATAACTCAATACAACTCAAGTTTTATGTTAGAACAGTAGGCACGCATATATAGCAGAGATATTTTTTTCAATTTTACACCATTTGTTTTTGAAAGTTTCCTCTTTTTACATAAATTATGTTGTGGCTTTCTTTCTTATGACTTTCTATATTCCCAATTCCTAACTTCTTTCTTTAATTTTTATTTTTTGCTCTCTTGTCTTTTGTTTTAGCCATTCAGCTTTGTGCTCACTTTATTGTTTTCATAAAGCATTTTAGTGATGAGGCATCTTAAAGATGTAATTCCATAATCTTAGGCCTGTATATCCACATTAATACAATTTGATTCTTCTGAGTAGCACCTGCTTGCCTCCCATGGCTCTGTCCCTCACAGTTGACCAGTCCTCACAATTCTGCAGTCTCCAGGCCTTCTCACTTCATGGCTCCTGTATTCATTTGAGTTTTTAGACTCCTGCTAAAAGACAAATCTAGCTGGAATGCGAGATTTTCATAGGGAAGCAGCAAGAGATGAGATTTTTTTTTTTTTTTTTTTTTTGCATGGAAGGCAGAAACTTGTGAAAATACTTTAGGCATTTAGACATTCACAGGAAGTGATTAATTGCCAAGAAAATAGAGTTTCAAATTGATACATACACTCCATATTGGGTTATATTATCATTATTATTTTTTTAACATCTTTATTGGAGTATAATTGCTTTACAATGGTGTGCTACTTTCTGCTTTATAACAAAGTGAATCAGTTATACATATACATATGTTCCCATATCTCTTCCCTTTTGCATCTCCCTCCCTCCCACCCTCCCTATCCCACCCCTCTAGGTGGTCACAAAGCACGGAGCTGATGTCCCTGTGCTATGCGGTTGCTTCCCACTCGCTATCTATTTTACGTTTGGTGGTGTATATATGTCCATGCCACTCTCTCACTTTGTCACATCTTACCCTTCCCCTTCCCCATATCCTGAAGTCCATTCTCTAGTAGGTCGGTGTCTTTATTCCCATCTTGCCACTAGGTTCTTCATGACTTTTTTTTTTTTTTCCCTTAGATTCCATATATATGAATATTAGCATACTGTATTTGTTTTTCTCTTTCTGACTTACTTCACTCTGTATGACAGACTCTAACTCCATCCACCTCACTACAAATACCTCCATTTCATTTCTTTTTATGGCTGAGTAATATTCCATTGTATATATGTGCCACATCTTCTTTATCCATTCATCTGATGATGCACATTTAGGTTGCTTCCATGTCCTAGCTATTGTAAATAGAGCTACAATGAACATTTTGGTACATGACTCTTTTTGAATTACGGTTTTCTCAGAGTATATGCCCAGTAGTGGGATTGCTGGGTGATATGGTAGTTCTATTTTTAGTTTTTTAAGGAACCTCCATACTGTTCTCCATAGTGGCTGTATCAATTTACATTCCTACCAACAGTGCAAGAGGGTTCCCTTTTCTCCACACCCTCTCCAGCATTTATTGTTTCTAGATTTTTTGATGATGGCCATTCTGACTGGTGTGAGATGATATCTCATTGTAGTTTTGATTTGCATTTCTCTAATGATTAATGATGTTGAGCATTCTTTCATGTGTTTGTTGGCAATCTGTATATCTTCTTTGGAGAAATGTCTATTTAGGTCTTCTGCCCATTTTTGGATTGGGTTGTTTGTTTTTTTGTTATTGAGCTGCATGAGCTGCTTATAAATCTTGGAGATTAATCCTTTGTCAGTTGCTTCATTTGCAAATATTTTCTCCCATTCTGAGGGTTGTCTTTTGGTCTTGTTTATGGTTTCCTTTGCTGTGCAAAAGCTTTTAAGTTTCATGAGGTCCGATTTGTTTATTTGTGTTTTTATTTCCATTTCTCTAGGAGCTGGGTCAAAAAGGATCTTGCTGTGATGTATGTCATAGAGTGTTCTGCCTATGTTTTCCTGTAAGAGTTTGATAGTGTCTGGCCTTACACTTAGGTCTTTAATCCATTTTGAGTTTATTTTTGTGTATGGTGTCAGGGAGTGTTCTCATTTCATCCTTTTACATGTATCTGTCCAATTTTCCCAGCACCACTTATTGAAGAGGCTGTCTTTTCTCCACTGTATATGCTTACCTCCTTTATCAAAGATAAGGTGACCATATGTGTGTGGGTTTATCTCTGGGTTTTCTATCCTGTTCCATTGATCTATGTTTCTGTTTTTGTGCCAGTACCAAACTGTCTTGATTACTGTAGCTTTTTAATATAGTCTGAAGTCAGGGAGTCTGATTCCTCCAGCTCCATTTTTCTTTCTCAAGATTGCTTTGGCTATTCGGGGTCTTTTGTGTTTCCATACAAATTGCAAAATTTTTTGTTCTAGTTCTGTGAAAAATGCCAGTGGTAGTTTGATAGGGATTGCATTGAATCTGTAGATTGCTTTGGGTAGTAGAGTCATTTTCACAATGTTGATTCTTCCAATCCAAGAACATAGTATACCTCTCCATCTATTTATATCATCTTTAATTTCTTTCATCAGTGTCCTATAATTTTTTGCATACAGGTCTTTTGTCTCCTTAGGTAGGTTTATTCCTAGATATTTTATTCTTTTTGTTACTCTGGTAAATGGGAGTGTTTTCTTATTTTCACTTTCAGATTTTTCATAATTAGTATATAGGAATGCAAGAGATTTATGTGCATTAATTTTGTATCCTGCTACTTTACCAAATTCATTGATTAGCTCTAGTAGTTTTCTGGTAGCATCTTTAGGATTCTCTATGTATAGTATCATGTCATCTGCAAACAGTGACAGCTTTACTTCTTCTATTCCGATTTGGATTCCTTTTATTTCTTTGTCTTCTCTGATTGCTGTGGCTAACACTTCCAGAACTATGTTGAATAATAGTGGTGAGAGTGGGCAACCTTTTCTTGTTCCTGATCTTAGTGGAAATGGTTTCACTTTTTCACCATTGAGGACAATGTTGGCTGTGGGTCTGTCATATATGGCCTTTATTATGTTGAGGAAAGTTCCCTCTATGCCTACTTTCTGCAGGGCTTTTATCATAAATGGGTGTTGAATTTTATCGAAAGCTTTCTCTGCATCTATTGAGGTGACCATATGGTTTTTCCCCTTCAATTTGTTAATGCGATGTATCACATTGATTGATTTGCGTATATTGAAGAATCCTTGCATTCCTGGATAAACCCCACTTGATCATGGTGTATGATCCTTTTAATGTGCTGTTGGATTCTGTTTGCTAGTATTATGTTGAGGATTTTTGCATCTATGTTCATCAGTGATATTGGCCTGTAGTTTTCTTTCTTTGTGACATCTTTGTCTGGTTTTGGTATCAAGGTGATGGTGGCCTCGTAGAATGAGTTGGGGAGTGTTCGTCCCTCTGCAATATTCTGGAAGAGTTTGAGAAGGATAGGTGTTAGCTCTTCTGTAAATGTTTGATAAAATTCGCCTGTGAAGCTATCTGGTCCTGTGCTTTTGTTTGTTGGAAGATTTTTAATCACAGTTTCAATTTCAGTGCTTGTGATTGGTCTGTTCATATTTTCTATTTCTTCCTGGTTCAGTCTCAGCAGGTTGTGCATTTCTAAGAATTTGTCCATTTCTTCCAGGTTGTCCATTTTATTGGCATAGAGTTGCTTGTAGTAATCTCTCATGATCGTTTGTATTTCTGCAGTGTCAGTTGGTACTTCTCATTTTTCATTTCTTATTCTATTGATTTAAGTCTTCTCCCTTTTTCTCTTGATGAGTCTGGCTAATGGTTTATCAATTTTGTTTATCTTCTCAAAGAACCAGCTTTTAGTTTTATCGATCTTTGTTATTGTTTCCTTCATTTCTTTTTCATTTATTTCTGATCTGATCTTTATGATTTCTTTCCTTCTGCTAACTTTGGGGTTTTTTTTGTTCTTCTTTCTCTAATTGCTTTAGGTGCAAGGTTAGGTTGTTTATTCGAGATGTTTCCTGTTTCTCGATGTAGGCTTGTATTGCTATAAACTTCCCTCTTAGAACTGCTTTTGCTGCATCCCATAGGTTTAGGGTCATCGTGTCTCCATTGTCATTTGTTTCTAGGTATTTTTTGATTTCCCAGTTGATTTCTTCAGTGATCACTTCGTTATTAAGTAGTGTATTGTTTAGCCTCCATGTGTTTGTATTTTTTACAGATCTTTTCCTGTAATTGATATCTAGTCTCATAGCGTAGTGGTCGGAAAAGATACTTGATACGATTTCAATTTTCTTAAATTTACCAAGGCTTGATTTGTGACCCAAGATATGCTCTATCCTGGAGAATGTTCCATGAGCACTTGAGAAAAATGTGTATTCTGTTGTTTTTGGGTGGAGTGTCCTATAAACATCAATTAAGTCCATCTTGTTTAATGTATCATTTAAAGCTTGTGTTTCCTTATTTATTTTCATTTTGGATGATCTGTCCATTGGTGAAAGTGGGGTGTTAAAGTCCCCTACTATGATTGTGTTACTGTCGATTTCCCCTTTTATGGCTGTTAGTATTTGCCTTATGTATTGAGGTGCTCCTATATTAGGTGCATAAATGTTTACAATTGTTACATCTTCTCCTAGAATCAATCCCTTGATCGTTATATAGTGTCCTTCTTTGTCTCTTATAATAGTCTTTATTTTAAAGTCTATTTTGTCTGATATGAGAATTACTACTCCAGCTTTCTTTTGATTTCCATTTGCATGGAATATCTTTTTCCATCCCCTCACTTTCAGTCTGTATGTGTCCCTAGGTCTGAAGTGGGTCTCTTGTAGACAGCATATATATGGGTCTTGTTTTTGTATCCATTCAGCCAGTCTATGTCTTTTGGTGGGAGCATTTAATCCATTTACATTTAAGGTAATTATCGGTATGTATGTTCCTATTCCCATTTTCTTAAATGTTTTGGGTTTGTTATTGTAGGTGTTTTCCTTCTCTCGTTTCTTGCCTAGAGATGTTCCTTTAGCATTTGTTGTAAAGCTGGTTTGGTGGTGCTGAACTCTCTCAGCTTTTGCTTGTCTGTAAAGGTTTTAATTTCTCCATCAAATCTGAATGAGATCCTTGCTGGGTAGAGTAATGTTGGTTGTAGGTTTTTCTCCTTCATCACTTTAAATATGTTTTGCCACTCCCTTCTGGCTTGCAGAGTTTCTGCTGAAAGATCAGCTGTTAACCTTATGGGGATTCCCTTGTGTGGTATTTGTTGTTTTTCCCTTGCTGCTTTTAATACGTTTTCTTTATATTTAATTTTTGATAGTTTGATTAATATGTGTCTTGGCATGTTTCTCCTTGGATTTATCCTGTATGGGACTCTCTGTGCTTCCAGGACTTGGTTAACTATTTCCTTTCCCATATTAGGGAAGTTTTCAACTATAATCTCTTCAAATATTTTCTCAGTCCCTTTCTTTTTCTCTTCTTCTTCTGGGACCCCTATCATTTGAATGTTGGTGCGTTTAATGTTGTCCCAGAGGTCTCTGAGACTGTCCTCAGTTCTTTTCATTCTTTTTTCTTTATTCTGCTCTGCAGTAGTCATTTCCACTATTTTATCTTCCAGGTCACTTATCCGTTTTTCTGCCGCAGATATTCTGCTATTGATCCCTTCTGAAGTATTTTTAATTTCATTTATTGTGTTGTTTATCGTTGCTCGGTTCCTCTTTAGTTCTTCTACGTCCTTGTTAAATGTTTCTTGCATTTTGTCTATTCTGTTTCCAAGATTTTGGATCATCTTTACTATCATTATTCTGAATTCTTTTTCAGGTAGACTGCCTATTTCCTCTTCATTTGTTAGGTCTGGTGTGTTTTTACCTTGCTCCTTCATCTGCTGTGTGTTTTTCTGTCTTCTCATTTTGCTTATCTTACTGTGTTTGGGGTCTCCTTTTCGCAGGCTGCTGGTTCGTTGTTCCTGTTGTTTTTGGTATCTGTCCCCAGTGGCTAAGGTTGATTCAGTGGGTTGTGTGGGCTTCCTGGTGGAAGGGACTAGTGCCTGTGTTCTGGTGGATGAGGCTGGATCTTGTCTTTCTGGTGGGCAGGTCCACATCTGGTGGTGTGTTTTGGGGTGTCTGTGGCCTTACTATGATTTTAGGCAGCCTCTCTGCTAATGGATGGGGCTGTGTTCCTGTCTTGCTAGTTGTTTGGCATAGGGTGTCCAGCACTATAGCTTGCTGGTCGTTGAGTGAAGCTGGGTCTTGGTGTTGAGATGGAGATCTCTGGGAGATTTTCGTCGTTTGGTATTACATGGAGCTGGGAGGTCTCTTGTGGACCAGTGTCCTGAAGTTGGCTCTTCCACCTCAGAGGCACAGCCCTGATGCCTGGCTGGAGCACTAAGAGCCCATCATCCACACGGCTCAGAATAAAAGGGAGAAAAAATAGAAAGAAAAAAAAAAAGAAAGAGGATAAAATAAAATAAAGTAAGATAAAATAAAATAAAGTTATTAAAATAAAAAAATAAAAAACAATTATTAAGAAAAAAAGAAAAAAATTTTTTTAAAGTAAAAAATATAAAAATAAAAAACGGACAGACAGAACCCTAGGACAAATGGTGAAAGCACAGCTATACAGACAAAATCTCATGCAGAAGCATACACATACACACTCACAAAAAGAGGAAAAGGGGGAAAAATAATATATCTTGCTCCCAAAGTCCACCTCCTCAATTTGGGATGATTCATTGTCTATTCAGGTATTCCACAGATGCAAGTACATCAAGTTGTTTGTACAGCTTTAATCCGCTGCTTCTGAGACTGCTGGGAGAAATTTCCCTTTCTCTTCTTTGTTCGCACAGCTCCCGGGGTTCAGCTTTGGATTTGGACCCGCCTCTGCGTGTAGGTCGCCTGAGGGCGTCTGTTCTTTGCTCACACAGGACGGGGTTAAAGGAGCAGCTGCTTCCGGGGCTCTGGCTCACTCAGGCCGGGGAGAGGGAGGGGTACAGATGCGGGTCAAGCCTGCGGCGGCAGAGGCCAGTGTGACGTTGCACCAGCCTGAGGTGCGCCGTGCGTTCTCCCAGGGAAGTTGTCCCTGGATCACGGGACCCTGGCAGTGTTGGGCTGCAGAGGCTCCCGGGAGGGGAGGTGTGGATAGTGACCTGTGCTTACACACAGGCTTCTTGGTGGCAGCAGCAGCCTTAGCGTTTCATGCCCGTCTCTGGGGTCCGCACTGATAGCCGCGGTTCGTCCCGATCTCTGGGGCTCCTTTAAGTGGCTCTCTTAATCCCCTCTCCTTGAGCAGCAGGAAATAAAGTGGCAAGAAAAAGTCTCTTGCCTGTTCAGCAGCTGCAGACCTTTTCCTGGACTCCCTCCCGGCTAGCTGTGGTGCACTAACCCCTTCAGGCTGTGTTCACGCAGCCAACCCCAGTCCTCTCCCTGGGATCTGACTGAAGCCCGAGCCTCAGCTCCCAGCTCCCGCCCGCCCCGGCGGGTGAGCAGACAAGCCTCTCGGGGCTGATGAGTGCTGGTCAGCACCGCTCCTCTGTGTGGGAATCTCTCTGCTTTGCCCTCTGCACCCCTGTGGCTGCGCTCTCCTCCGTGGCTCCGAAGCTTCTCCCCTCCGCCACCCACAGTCTCCGCCCACGAAGGGGCTTCCTAGTGTGTGGAAACCTTTCCTCCTTCACAGCTCCCTCCCACTGGTACAGGTCCCGTTCCTATTCTTTTGTCTCTGTTTTTTCTTTTTTCTTTTGCCCTACCCAGGTACGTGGGGGAGTTTCTTGCCTTTTGGGAGGTCTGACGTCTTCTGCCAGCGTTCAGTGGGTGTTCTGTAGGAGCAGTTCCACGTGTAGATGTATTTCTGATGTATCTGTGAGGAGGAAGGTGATCTCCGCGTCTTACTTTTCCGCCATCTTCTCCTCCTCTTGGGTTATATTATTTTATCTTTTTCTATGACTTGGTTACTATCTGCCAGTTAAAAATGTACGTCTTTTAGAAGTTCTCTTTTGATTGTTTTGTTATTTTATAGTATACCAGGTCCTCTGAACTCCAGGATGCTTGTGGATGGATATTAGTAGGTAAAAATTTGCAGAATATTATAGATGCAGTTATTTTTCAGATCTGCAATGCGGATTCATCATTTTATTACTTTTTATCAGTAGCCTATTTGTAATGAGCTATGGGATAATTTTGTATAACTTCAGAAATTGTCTCCATGCTAGAATTTTGTGAGTAAATATCCTTCCTTTTCTACAAAATAGAAATATAGGAGATGTAGAGATAACAAAATTAGGAAGGAGCATTATTTATTGTAATTTCTAATTTTTATATCCTGGAATATGTATATTTGCAATTCTTTAATTTGTTTTCTTGGTACAACATCCTAGAAATTATACTTTTCATTTGCAAATTCAGATAATGTTTAATGTTGTCACTTTTTTGGGGGGGAGGGGTGGGAAACACATGGAATTCTCATGTTTAAGATCTTTGGCTATTGTTAGAATTCCAACATTTTATAAGGAGGGAAATAAGCATATTTGCTTACAGACCATAATAAAGGTTATGCAAGCAACACTTTGTAAAGAATAAATATATAATGTTATGAATGATAACATTAATCCCCTAAGTTTGAGAAATCTCCAAAGTAAGGAAAATATTGCAAACTTTATTCCAAAATTCAGTCAAATTAAACAATAAGACTAATCTCAAATATTACTGTTTTTAGAATATTTTTAGTTTGAAATATAATCCACATACCATAAAATTCACTATTATAAAGAATACATATCTGTGGGCTTCATATACACACAATGTTGTAAAACGATCACCACTATCTAATTCCAGAACATTTTTGTCACCCTACAAAGAAATTCTATACCTGTGAGTAGCCGCTGTTCAATCCCTCCCTCTATTCTCTGACAGTAGCTAACCTACTTTCTGTCTCTATGAATTTGCCTATTCTGGACATTTCATATAATAGAATCATGTAATATGTAACCTTTTTGTGTTTGGCTTCTTTCATTAAGCATGATATTTTCAGTGTTCATCCAAGTTGCAGCATAAATCAGTGCTTTATTCCTTTTAACATTCCACTGCATGAATATAATTACCCAATATATTTATCCATTCATCAGCTGATGGAAATTTGTGTTGTTTACATTTTTTGACTATTATGAATCTTGCTGCTGTAAACACCCATGTACAATTTTGCATGAACGTGTTTTCAATTCTGTTGGGTATATACATAGGAAGGGAATAGCTGAATCATATGGTAATTCCAAAATATTAGTTTAATTGAAATAATACAAATAATTTCTTTATAATGTTGGAAATGGGACCAAAGAAACAGAAGAGTATGCAATTTTACCCACCTACAGTTTTTTTTTAAACCTTATCAACAACAACAAACAACATGCAAACACTTAGGTCGAGTTAATTCATTGTTGGCAGAGTGGTATTTCTGTTTGTGTTTTTGCTTTACAAGCATTTTTTAAAATTAATTAATTTATTTATTTTTGTCTGTGCTGGGTCTCCGTTTCTGTGCAAGGGCTTTCCCTAGTTGTGGCAAGCGGGGGCACTCTTCATCGCGGTGTGCGGGCCTCTCACCATCGCAGCCTCTCTTGTTGCAGAGCACAGGCTCCAGACGCGCAGGCTCAGTAATTGTGGCTCACGGGCCTAGTTGCTCCGCGGCATGTGGGATCTTCCCAGACCAGGGCTCGAACCCGTGTCCCCTGCATTAGCAGGCAGATTCTCAACCACTGCGCCACCAGGGAAACCCTGTGTTTTTGTTTTTATTTCTGTAATAAGATTTTAGTAACAAAGGATTTAGTGTAACATATTACTCAGATATTGGTTATATTAATTCCATTTTAAATTTCAAGAAAACATCCAGATGTAGACTCAGAATATCTGGGTAAATTAGATATTCTGTAACCTAATAATCATAATGTATCAATATCTGAGAATGAAGGTTTTAATTCATATTCAACATAAGAGAGAAAATCATTTTATTTTAAATAAACTGATGTACAAAGAGTTCAGTAAGAAAATGTCTCTATGTTCTAGTAATCATTCTTAACCTACTCAGTTATTGTTGAAATGCTTCAAATGTACTCTTATTTCATTGAAAGAACTACACTTGACCCTTGAACAACAAAGGTTTGAACAACAAGGGTTTGAACCACGTGGGTCCACTTATACTTGACGTTTTTTCAATAGTAAATACCACAGTACTACATGATCTGCAGTTGGTTGAATCTGCAGATGCAAATATGAAGAAACCTCAGATAAGGAGGAACCACGTGTATCAGGGAGGGCCAACTGCAGCTTACAGGCAGGATTTTGACTGTGTGGATGATCGGCGCCCCTAAGCCCCATATTGTTCAAGGATCAACTGTAGTTTAGCCTAGTTTTTCACTCATTGGCTTATAATAACGACATGTAACTGAGTTTGGAGTTTCAGAGTTACCAACCTTTTACTTTGTAATCTTCTCTTTTTATATGTATGCATTTGTGTGTGTGTGTGTCTTTTCAAAGTATGAATATATATTTAAAGTGTATATATATACACACTTTATAAAGTACATATACTATATAAAGTATATATTTGCATTTTATAAAGTCTATACGTGTGTGTGTATACATATACACACACACGTATGCATGTGTGTGCATGTACTCTGTCTCTCCCCCTCTCTCATTATGATCAGGAAAACTTTATAAAAATGAGCATCTCCATTTTGTAGTGATATTTACCAGTGCTCAGCAATTTACTTCCATTTTTACAAAAAGAAACTGTCAATGACTTTTTACAAAGAATCTTATTTTAACTTAATTTTCTTTCTTGAAAAGGAATAATAGTAAAGTCATATTTACAAAATTAACCCAATTGGCCTTTTGTTTGTAAAAAACTTTTATTCAAACATTTCTTATTATCATTTATTGAGCATAGCCTATGTAAATCAAAGAAGCTTAAAATAATAGGCTGGACAAAGCTGCTCTATTTTAAAAACAGAAATAAAAAGGAGGTACATGGACTATCTAATGCTACATCATCCTCTGGGAAATATTGCCCTTTATTAAGAGAACTTCTTCTTTCTCAATGTCTTTTATTCCCTTTTCTCCTCTTGATAATGCTCACTTCCCCTCTGTCAACCTCCCCCACAGTCTTTCACTTGCTTCTTCCTTTTTAGTTATCCAATTATTTATCAAGGTACTTTTCCATCTAAGTACTTTCATACCTAGTCTGGCTCAGACCACTCAGTCATTCTCATTCAATCAATTCAACTAATATTTATTAAATGCCTACTAGGTTCCTAACTCTTTGTGAGAAGTTCCTGGATACAGGAAAAAGTAGAGTACTAAGGAAATCCAAATAAGACATCATTCTTTCCTTAGTGTAAATATGATGTATATATACAAAAAATGAGAGAAGATAAGGATATGAGACAACATGTATTTCTGAAGACAAACAAGATAGATGAACTGGATTAGGAAGAGACAATTTCAGAGAAGAATGAGGATAGCACTGGATAAGTAAACCACAGAGGGGTGACTACCTTAATGTGTCTTTAAGTATATCCTGGGAGAGATCTCATTTTATCAAATTTTATAAGGTAACACCTTACCAAGAGAAAAGGGCACCAAAAATCCCACAACATAAAAAAGGTTAGTGGAGTGGGAAGTAAGAAAACATCTAACTTGGGTTAGTCCTTTATGGAAAGTAAGACTCTCTGATGACAAAAGAATGGTTCACTAAGATTCAAGATAAGTTGGTAACAAAATGTTTGAGCAGTAGATCCCCCAAATGATATGAGTTCAATGTTGGCCATTATATAAATCAAGTTTCTATAAGCTGAGATAATACAGACAAAAAGAGGCAAGTGACCCATTGTCTAGAGGTAGACATAGGAATATGACGTGTGGACATGAGGGTGAGGGCTTGGAAGGGGAGAAAGTATTTTAAAATAATGGGGTTGCAGAGTAATAAAATTGTGTGAAATGGAGTTAGTGAATTGGGAGAGGGCCAGTTTATACTATACCTAATGAGTTTGCATCTGATACTATGTTGGATCGTGACACTTCCTTAGGCCCTGGTGATCAGGTATCTGGCATGTGGAAAATCAGATATGAGATTGAATATGCAAGTGGCTTCACCCTATAATTAATTGCAAATTACAATATGACAAAAATGGGAGAGAAAGATTTGAGTTTTGTCCATGGTAAGTCTTAATTGAAATCATTATGATAGATGCATTCCTAAGGCTTTGCTTTGCTAAGCTTCTCCACCTCTCCACCCATGCCCCAGTCTTATTAAACTGCCTAGATTCCTGCAGTAGCAAGTCAGTGCCATCTTTGTCTTCTTAGAATTTATCACTATCTTTTTCACAACTTTCTAGAAGCTTATAGAATGGAATCTAAACTGCTTTATATAGATTGTTCTCCTTTGTAATACTAATACTTCCACTTTAATATCCTTTGATGGATTACAAAACACTTTCAGTGACATGATATCATATAACCTTGTTATATTGCAGGGTAGGTATGACCATTTTTAGAGGTCTGAGAAGTCGAATGCTTTAGTCACAGTTACATACAGTTCATTCAAGTATAGTCAAAACTAAAACTCAGGTATTTAGACTCTGGCCCTTTAAAGTGTAGCAGATTCCTCACACTGCTGAATTGCAGTAAGGGGTAAGCCCTATTCATAGTACAAGTAGAATACACAACCCTCAGGAGATTGTTAGAGTGACAAGTTTGTGATAGGGAAAGTAGCACTGAGGTACAAATTCTCACCCTGAAACCATAGCAAACGCAAATAAACACACACATATACGTATATAGTCTTAATAATATAAGATGCTATTTGTTGATTGTTTATTATGCCCTAGGCATTGGCACAATACATGATCTACAGTTTCTCATTTAAGTCTCACAGTAACTTTATTGGAAACTGAAGCTTACATAAGTGAAGTCACTTGGGCTTGGGCTTGTTTTAATTTTAATATACAATTATTAATTTTCTGAAGAAGAATCAATACCAAATTAAGTGTAAATGTCTACTCATCTTAATTAAAAATATATATTTGAAAAAATATGACTCAAAATATGAGAATATATATATGCAAATAGTATATAAATGACCTACAAATCTGTGGGGAAATATGTTGGACAAAACACTATATGATATGCAGATATGCCACATAGTTATTTATGTAATATATTATTATAAATATATACTTATATAAATATATACTTATATGTGTGTATAATATTACTGTTTAAATGATTCAATTTGTTTATTAGACTATTCATTTACTCTGAGTGAAAGCCATTAAGAAGATAGGGGATTACTGGTGAGGTAAGGCAGATTTTTAAATTTAATGCAGTGTGTTCTTTCCATGATTTTAATCCAACACATTCTACGTCTGTCATGTGTCTACGTTATGCAGTAAGCCAGTGAACCCTGGGTAATTACGTAAGAAAGAGAAGAGAGGAGATTCCAACAACAAAAAAAATCCTAAAAAAAATACTTAGTTATGCCAAGTCAATGTAATCAATTTGAGTGTTTCCAATGACAGAAAATTATTATTTGAAATTCAGAAGAGCCTTTTGAATTCCATTTTAGGTATTCATTTCAATAGCATATCTCATCAAAATTGTAGTCCCAGTGATACAAAACTGTAAAATTGACTGATCTGAGTCATGTCTGTATTCTTCACTTGCCGATTAGATGTTGAAGGTGCTAATGAACTGTGAAATGGCCAAAGGCAGGCAGCCATGGGGAAAAAAGAGAGAAGTCACAGACCTGGATCACCACAAAAGGAGAAATTAGTCACTGAATAATGGGGAATTCAACTACATTAAACCTCTATCTGCTGCATGTATTTTCTATCAAAACTTGCTAGAAATGTAGTTCAAAATCCATTTTCTGAGGTTCTAAAGACTGTGTCCATTACATTGACTCCAGCTGAAAGTATCTACTCAGAGTCCTCAAGGTGGATTGAGGATAGAGAACACAGCCATTTTTCCCATGAAAGGTGGATCATTAGATGATAGAACAAATATATTTTTGCAGGTTATCCTATTTCAAATTGTAGAATATATTCTCTATATATTAATAGATATATGTGTGTTCTGCACCGAGATTATAGATGTTTTAGCCCAGCTCCTCTCATCAGTGTAGAATTTTTATCGTACTAATTTTGATTATTTTCTGTGACCCTATTGATACATATAGCAAGTTTTGTTGTAGATTTATTGGTCCATGATTGATTTCAACATTATCAAGCTTGTGTTTGGAAGATAGAAAAACATAATTTGGTGCTATGTATGTGTGTGTTTGTGTGCACATGCCAATGCATATGAATAGGTTTTATTTCACGGTACCAAGAACCACTAAGACCAAAGAGGGGAACCTGGATGATGGCTTATAACTTTTAATCTACATAATGACTGTAAATATGGATATATAAAATGACTCTTAGGCAATGAGTTCTTTCTAGTTTACTGAGTCAGGAATCATTTTCACTAAACTAATAACATAATTTTTAGATAGAATTTAGATTCTGAAAACATACTTTGCAAACATTTTAGTTCTCATTGTTTCCCACCCTTTTTTTTTTTTTTTTTGGCTTTCAAACAGAATACTTTTTTTCTTTTTTCCTTTTTGGCTTCAGTAGGAGGAAAAGATGTGTTCTGCATATCTCTTTATCATCTTGGATCTCATGGAAAAGAAAATAAAACATGTCTTCTCTTTCTGTTTTGTTTCTAGGATTTCAGGGTTTTTTCCCCAGACATTTGACAATATAACTGGTAACTGTATTTATACCATTTCCTTATCAAGATCTTTAGGAGCAAAAGAAATAGGATATACAACTTTAATTGGAGATGATCTTCACTTTCTAGTCCAATATCACAGGTGTGTGTCATTATAGGAATATAAACAGATTATTTCATCAACTGCTGCAGGCAGTGTCAAAAATCTGTCATGAATTTAAGTTTGATAGTCCAGGAACTCACCTTTAAACATTAATGTTTTATTTGCATTGTCAATGCCATGCAATAAAATGGTGTTTATTTCTTAATGTGTTTAAGTAAATTACAATAAATTAGGGTAAGAGTTTATCTCCAAAACTTCTTCCAGGGAATCTGTAAGTCTTCCTCAATGCTCAAGATTCTAAATATTGGCTAGCTTATTTTGGCATTGGTCACTATTACTGGAATCCTTTTTTTCCCCCCCTTTTAGTTTTTCTTTAATAGAGTCTCTCACTTTTCCTGGCTCTGATAGTTCCTTTCTTGTTTGAAATATTATCTCACTGGTCTTTGATAGCTATGATCCGGACAATCTTTTTAAAATAAAGCATGTTCTTCACCTTGGAATCTTGGTATTGCTATCGTTGTGATTAATATTATTCCTACTACTACTACGCTCCTTTCTGACACGTCATTGCAAAGTGAGAGACCTACAAAACCATCTATACCCTCTAAAATGAATAACTCTGTGTATCATATGATTCACTTCCCTGGCCACATCTAATTTTTTTCTTGGACTTTGGGACCTGAATTTGTGCATGTTAGTTCCATGTGGGTGCAGAGTCTGTGACATCATATGGACACAGGGCTTGAGCGTGCCCTTTTTAGAGCTGCCATGACCACAGGGTGAGCAAAGGTAAGAGATTATGCAGACTAGGAGAAGGAGATGGAGTGAGTAGTGGAGTTCCCGCGGGTAGTGATACTTTATTTCACTTATGTAAGACCCTCCTGTATTCACTAACAAGGACTGTATCCCATGTTTTTGTTTGTTTTACTTTAAGCTACTTTGCACTGATTTCTTTGTCTTAAAGCTAAATATGCCTTAAGATTACACTTATGGAACTTAATTATAGTTTTATAATTTGAGTCACTTGGGTTATTCTTATTCTAAGTTTGTTTTCTTTGAAAAAATCCAAAGCTTACCAAAAGCTTGCTTTTATAAGGGATTTTTGGGGGATGATAAAACTGTATCTGGATTATGGTGTGGTTATATAGCTGTATGCATTTTTCGAAACTCATAGAACTGTTCACTAAAAAGAGTGAATTTTACTATACATAAATTAAAAATAAATTTTTAAAACATGCTTTTCAAGATTCTGGCTATACCACCATATAATTTTGATGTTTTTATCTATCTGATAAAAGCAATATGAAATCAGAATTATCAATCTCCCCCTTTTGCTTTGGAATATGAGTTTCAGGGAAGAGAGACATTGTCCTATTTAAGGCTTTATCCTGATACCTAGCATATTATAGTCATTTAAGAAATGTTGTTGGATAAGTGAATGAATGAAAGAATACTTGTATATTATATGATGCAGAATCATAGCCAGAATATATTGAATGCCCAATTTCACTAGTCAAATAGCAAACACATGTCTGAAGAATGTATATGGTTTATAGAATTTGTATATTGTAAACTATGAAGATACACAGTAGGTATAGATATGTCTTTCTTTTCTTTCTTTCTTTCTTTCCTTCTTCTTTCCTCTTCCTTCCTCCTTCCTTCCTTCCTTTTTCTTTCTTTCTTTCTGTTTTTCTTTCTTTCTTTTCTTTTTCTTTCTGTCTTTCTTTTCTTTCTCTTTCTTTCTTTCTTTTCTTTCTTTCTTCTGTCTCTCTCTTTCCCTTCCTCCCTCCCTCCCTTCCTTCTTTTTTCCCATTCCTTCCTTCCTTCCTTCCTTTCTTTGGAGCTTATCATAATCCTTCATAATATGGCTCTCATCCATTATGTATTTTCTTGTCTCCACATTTTCCTGTTTACTCATTCCACACATATTTCCTAGCTTTTATCGCTTGTCCCATAGGATCTGGACTACAATGGAATGTCAGGTTCATGCTTCAGAAATCTTGATTCTGTTAGTGAAATTTTGTCTGTGAACTTTCAGTTATACTCACTTAATATTCATGTCCACCTAGTTCCTACCTCACCATAAATGAAGAAGTAGAGGCACTGATTGGTTGAGACATAAATTAACTTGCCAAGATTACAAAACTATTAAGAGACTAAGAGACAGCTCTGGATTCAAACCCATCCTTGTAATTGCAAGCTGTCCACTTTTGTTATCCCCCATGTTCACATAACACATGATGTACTCCCCCACTCTTCTATTATGAATGTGCTCACTCAACATGTCTCTGGCTATGATCTGTTATTATTGTTGTTGTTAATATAAGCTCTTCCAAATAATTTCCTCTTATCTTCATCTAAACTTCCACTTTACTTATTCTTTAGCTTAATCAAACACTACACTGTATCTACTAAATTCCTACCATGTGCAGGAACACAATGTTCCTTATAAAGGCATGGATCTGACATTATCAATTCACTGAATAATGAGTCATCTGATTGGCTCGGCATGGTTTAGAGCTGTCGTATATTTTTCAGAATTAGGCCTACTATAAATATTAGAACTGTTAGTATAGTCAGACTTACATTTTTTAAAATACTTTTTTTTAAAAGCCATCTTGGGTTCATAGCAAAATTGAGCAGAACATCCACAGAATCTCATATAGCCCTTGTTCCCACACATGCCTCCCTTGCTGTCAACATCTCCCAACAGAGTGCTTTATTTATTGTAATTGATGAGCCTACTTTGACACATCATTCTCACCCAGAGTCCAGAGTTTAAGGTTCACTGTAAGGGGTGTACATTTCATGGGTTTAGACAAATGTATGTCATGTATCCACCGTTACAGTATCAAACAGCCTAGTTTCACTGCCCTCAAAGCCCTCTGTGCCCCACCTACTCATTTCTCCCTCTCCCTTAATCCCTGGCAACCACTGATCTTCTTACTGTCTCCATAGTTTTGCCTTTTACAGGATGTCATATAGTTGGAATCATCCAGTATATAGCCTTTTACATTGGCTTCTTTCACTTAATAGTATGCATTTAAGTTTCCTTGATGTCTTTTCATAGCTTGATAGCTCCATTATTTTTAGCACTGAGTTGTAATCCATTATCTGATTGTACCACAGTTTATCCAGTCTGCTGAAGGACACCTTTGTTACTTCCAAGTTTTGGCAATTATGAATAAAGCTACCATAAGGTTTATATTTTCAAAGTGAACACTTTCTCCCATTGCCCTAAACAAATGGGTACATATGTGTGCATGTGTGTGTGTATATATATGTATGTGTGTAAATATATATATATGTATATAAATATTTCAGTAAGTAGACAGAATATAATTTCAACTTCCATATATGTAGTAAATAGGTGTGTTTTCAGAACAAGAAGAAATAGAATCTGAATATCAGTCCATCAGAAAGCTTACAATATGCGCTGTTTGAAGAA
Source organism: Balaenoptera acutorostrata (assembly GCF_949987535.1). Classification (NCBI taxonomy): domain Eukaryota; kingdom Metazoa; phylum Chordata; class Mammalia; order Artiodactyla; family Balaenopteridae; genus Balaenoptera; species Balaenoptera acutorostrata. The sequence goes on along the minus strand of NC_080065.1, from coordinate 77,841,844 downwards.
CAATCGTGCTCAATCATTATCAACTTCTTTGTATTTGAATTGACAAAGGATAAAAGAATATGAAGAGTCATGGACACACTCTTCCATTCACATGCTGTTATGTCAAGCAGCATTCCCCTCTTAGTAACTTCTTGGCATCCACATGAGTTACTAAGGTCACTTATTTTGGTACATTAAGTGGAAAAAGAAAAAAAGAGTCTCTGAGCAAAGAAACTTCAATTAATTTAAAACATAAAATAGGCTTAAGAGCGGTATAGAGAACAAACGTATGGACACCAAGGGGGGAAAGCGGGGGGTGGGGGGAGTGGGGGGACAAATTGGGAGATTGGGATTGACATGTATACACTAATATGTATAATATAATAACCTGCTGTATAAAAAAATAAAATTCAAAAAAATATAAAAGTAAAGGAGGGCTTCCCTGGTGGCGCAGTGGTTGAGAATCTGCCTGCTAATGCAGGGCACACGGGTTCGAGCCCTGGTCTGGGAAGATCCCACATGCCACGGAGCAACTGGGCCCGTGAGCCACAATTGCTGAGCCTGCGCGTCTGGAGCCTGAGCTCCACAACAAGGGAGGCCGCGATAGTGAGAGGCCCGTGCACTGCGATGAAGAGTGGCCCCCACTTGCCACAACTGGAGAAAGCCCTTGCACAGAAACGAAGACCCAACACAGCCATAAATAAATAAATAAATAATTAAAAAAAAAAAAAAAGTAAAGGAAAAAAAAATAAAATAATATGCTCTAAAATAACAACTGCATTTTAACAAGTTCATTAAACATTTTCTCAAACTCATAACCATTATTTTGCTTAGTTGATGTTTTCTCAAAGGAGAGTTCATTCATTTTAACTGCTTAAAATACATGATGAAGGAAGAAATTTGCTTTTTTATTTACATTTTATCACTGATAATTTTTTATTAAAAACACTAGCACAAAAGAGCACATTGTGACTTTAATCAGTGCTAACTTTCTAGGGCAATGCTTTGTTTTACATTTAAAACTTTAGAGTTATGTTTGTAAATAATACAAAATAAGATGTCCCTAGAAATTACTAGAATACTGTTACAAAATTAATATATGTCCACTGTTTAACATAAACATAAGCACAAATACAGATTAATGATCTCTGTTTTATAATAATGATCTTTTTGGAGGTATCAATAGATAAGAATTGTGATATTTAGAATAAAGAGAAATTATACTGTATTAAAATGAGTTGTTATAGTAGTGATTTTTAAAAATTTATTTCAAGTTTGTTTGAGAGCAGATAAATCGAAACTGACCATCCCAGATTTCTAAAACACCATTATCATCATCACTCATATTTTTCCATTCCAAAATAACAATACCCATAGATTTTCTTCTTTTTTTTTTTTTTCAGTATGTGAAATGTGTTTCAGAACGTGTTATAAAACCAATTCATTACTGGCATTATCTCCTAATCAATTAATATGCACAAGCAATTTCTTACTACTCACAAAACCCATAAAATCTGGAAAATAAACATTATTATTATTACTTACAAATTAATCTTTTTAAAAACGATTAAGTGAATAAAGAGAAAACTAGGGTGTTGTGAATAGGGTAAAATTTTATTTTGGGTATAGCTCGTATTAGATTTTTTGGTAGATTGCAGTTTTTTCCTTAAATTTCTATTAATTATAATAGGTTTTTAAAGATGACTTTCTTGGATTTTCCAAGTAATCTTATAATCTATAATAATGACAGTCACATCATTCTGAGTATTATACATCTGATTTCTTCAACCTCTCTTACTGCATGGGCTAAACCCTTTAGTACACTCTCAAAGAGTAACTTTAAAGTGAGAAGTCCTATCTTGTTACTGCATTGAATGGTAATACTTATAATGTATCTTAATTAAAATGACACATGCTGGAGATTTCTGTTGAATAGCTTATAAATCAAGGAAATTTTCTTCCTAGTTTGCTAAGAGTTTTCTTTTTTAGTAAAGAATAAATGTTGTGCTTTATCAACTTCTTTTGCAAGATTTATTGAGGCGATCATAATTGTTCTTTAATCTGTTTATGTAATTATGTTCATAAATTTTCTTATGTTAAACTGAGATAATTCTATGATAATGGTCATAAGGCATTATTCTTCTAATAATATTTTTATAAAGAACAGCATCATTTTAATAACACTGTATTTTACTTGATAATCTTGTATTAAGGATTTTTACATCTTTCTTTGTATAAAATTAGGTTTTCTTGAGTATTATCCTTGCCCAGCTTTTAAATTAGCATTATGATAGTTTCATAAAATTTGCTAAATAACTTCCTCTCCCTTTTCCTTTCCCTCCCTCCCTCTCCTTCTCTTTCTCTCTCTCTCTCTCTCTATCCCCCACCCCACCCTTTCTCTCTGCACTAGAACATTTACTTAACAAAGAATTATTTGTTCATTGCCATTTTTGTTAGAATTAAACTATTGGGCTTTGGTCCTTGATAGGAAAATATCTGTCTTCTATGTAATATATTCTACAGTTACTGGTCTACTAGGGATCTATATTTCTTGAATCTGGTGATTTAAGTTTTCCTAGAAAATATTTTTATCTATCTGTTCAAACATATTTGTATAAATATTTATATATGTATATAAAGTTATATATACTAATCTCACACTTCTTAAAATCTCTAAATATATACATATGTACCCCAGTTTTTTAATATTAATTTTTGCCTTGCTCTCTTCTCTAAACCTGTTGATCAGGTTTTCCAAAGGTTTGTCATGTTTACCAGTCTTTTCAGAAGACTGCATTTTAGTTTTCTTGATTAATTCTGATTTGTATTATGTTTCTAATTTATTTGACTAATATTTTGTCTTTTTAGCTTTGTTAACAGAAAATTTAGTTTATTTAAAAGGAATTTTATAGCTTTTAAATATTTTTAAAATTATATATTTTCCTTATGACCTGCTTTAGTCACACAACAGGATTTGAATCATAATGTTCTCAAGTGTCATTTTTTTCAATAGTTTGTAATTTGTTTTAATTTCTTGTATAATTCACAACTAATTTAGATTATTTCCCTAAATGTGGAAATATCTATGGAAACAGAGATCTATGATCTATATATACACAAGTACACATAACACAAGTGTATGTGTAGGTATATATGTATATATATATGCATATATTTACTTACCGGGGAAAATTTTCTTTAGTACCTATTATCTATTAACTCCAGCTTGTCATTTACCTTATGTAAATACATAATGTACTTACTTTTTTTCTATTCAAATTGTCAATTTCTATTTTTGTGGTGATGTGAACTTTTTAATATTTTTAAATTTTTATTATTATTTTTTATTGAGTTATAATAGACATAACTTCATATAAGTTTAAGGTATTAAAAAGTATTGAATTGATACATTTCTATATTGCAGTATGATTTACACCATGCTGTTAGCTAACACCTCTATCATGTCACATAATTATCATTTCATTTTTGTGGTGAGAACATTTGTGATCTAATTTCTTAGCAACTTTGAAGTGTATAGTACAGTATTGTTGATTAGTCACTGTGCTGTGCATTAGATCTTCAGAACTTTTATCTTGTAGTTGCAAGTTTGTACCCTTTGACCAACATCTCTCCCACCAATCAGCCCCTGACAACAAGTGTTCTACTCTATTTCTCAACTCTGAGTTCAACTTTTTAGTCTACATATTAGTCATTTCACACAGTAGTTGTCTTCTTTCTCTGGCTTATCTCACTTGGCATAATGCTCTCTCAAGTTCCATCCACGTTGTCACAAATGGCAGAATTTCCTTCTTTCTCTTGGATGAATAATATTCCATTCTGTGTGTGTTTGTGTCTGTGTGTTTGTGTGTGTCACTGTGTATAGTGTAATAAACATGAGAGTGCAGGTATCTTTTCGAGATCCTGCTTTCATTTCCTTTGAATATATACACAGAAGTGGGATTACTGGATCATATGGTAGTTCTATATTTAATATTTTTTGAAGAATCTCCATACAGTTTTCCACAGTAGCTGTACCTATTTACATTCCCATCAGATTGTCAATTTCTGACAAGTATGTTCCGTCATTGTGGATTTGTCATTGTCTTCTTACAGCCTTGTGGGGTCTGAGTTTTATATTTGAAGGTATTGTTAGTACATAAAGTTTTCTTTATTTTCATATATCCTTGGTGGATTAAAACTTTTATAAATATCAAATATTCATCTTTATTTTTATGTATTTTGCCTTTATTTCTTGGAAACTAATATTTGGCATCATACTGACTTTTGTTAGCATATTGCCCAATAGGTCTTTTCTTACCTGTTTTTACCCAACTCTCCAGTTTTATTTTGTTTAACATGCACGTGTGCCCATTGTGACTAGCATATGTTTGGAGTGTTTGCCCTAGCCTCTGAGTTCCTTTTCATTTTGAGGCTGGATGATGCTTTAGTTTGAATGTCCCAGCTTGTCCACTGTGCCCATTTTTGTTCCTATCAATGGACATTATGTCATAATCCAAACTTATCTTCTAAAATATCTAGCTGTTGATCCCATATTTATGTATGTTATGTGTTCCTGCAATTCTCTGGAGATTGATTATACTTTAATCTTTCTATACTGATTTTGTTTCATTGAACTTGGGATCTTTATTCATGGACTGGATTTTAAAATGATGTTATTTGTTTTAGAGGTCATCTTTATACTTCAGATTTCATGCTAGCTTATGTGTGCAATTGTGTTAAGATATTCTGTTTCTGGTGAGTGTGGCTACCCTGGGGAGATTCCTGGGCAAAGGCACCCTGACTTCATCCTGGCTCTTACTGACCTTCCCAGGGTCATCCCTAGTTAGACTGTGAGTGTTGAACGGCCTGGCTATCATTATTGTGATTCTCACAAAATCACACTGGTCACCATGCCTCTCTCACTTTTTATATCTACCACCTCACTGTGAGTGGATTGCCTCTGTAACTACTATCTTCTCTCATAGAAGTCCTCTCCTAGATAAGTTTTGGACTTTGGTTTTCTCCTTCAGTCTGATTATGCCCACCTTCTACCTTTTGCAACTTTCACATCATTTCTGATATTTTGTGAAAATTTTTGTTTTCTGTCACTAATGTGGGAGGAATCACACCCCTCACATGATACAGGGTTGTCACTGAGAAACAGCTGCCAGCAGAGAACTCTATTCCCAAACCATTTTGTATCTAGATAGGACCATGCCATTCTCCAAAGTAATGTGAACAGAAATGATGTGCTACAATGACAGTTATGAAGCAAGTGTATCTTTCCCATCATTTCTTTCTGCACATAACAGCTGGTTGCAGAGGACAACATGGCTCCAGGGAATGGCAGAGCCACAGGGTAGAAGGAGCCAAGTTATCTGACTTATCTAATGGGGCAGTGTCACTAACGAACCCAGAACATGTGCAACAGCACTCTACTGTTACATAAGCAAGAAGCAAAACAATTGTATGAAGCCACTGAAATATTGCTTATTTTATATCATAGCTGCTAAAATTATGCTAAATCATATCAGTGATATAAGTTTGATTTCTATAAAAATATGTGTCCAATATTTCCTATGGACTTTCAATTGGAATATGTACTTAATTTGATATATTGATCTTATATATCTCAATTCTCTTTTATATACAGATTCACTTTAAATGTTTAAGCAATGTTTTTCATAATGTTGAACTTTGAATTTTGTCATGTGTTACTCAAAAGTTCTGATGGATTTTCAAGTATCTGGTGGTCAATCACTTTTGAGATAATGGAAGAAATATAATTTGTCCAAGAACACTGGTGTGTTTAACACATAAGGTTTTAATAAGAATATACATTCTGAGATTTATATGGTCATGATAGCTTTCTAAGATGTTTATAAGTATCTAAGTCAAACAAATGATACAACCCCCTACACATACATATACATACAATCTAGATATACACAGCATTGTTTAAAGAGGCTTACATTTGTTTTGTAAACACCTCAACATACTTGCTTCATTTATGAAGGCCAAAATAAATCTCATAAGATATTGTATATGACCACTTCTTATTTTTATTGAGGTATAATTGACATATAATATTGTATAAGTCTCAGGTGTACAAATAGTGATTCAATATTTGCATATATTGCAAAATCATCACCACGATAAGTCTAGGTAACATCTATAACCATACAGATACAATTTTTCTCTTGTGATGAGAACTTTTAAGATTTATTCTCTTAGCAACCTTCAAATATACAATACAGTAATGACGAGCTATAGTCACCTTGCTGTACATTACATCCTGTGACTTATTTATTTTATAACTGGAAGTTTGTACCTTTTGACTCCCTTCAGCCTTTTTGTCAACCTACACCCTACCTCTGGGCAAGTACCAATCTGTTCCTTGTGTCTGTGCATTTGTGTTTGTTTTCTTTTCTTTTTTCTAAGACTCCATTACAATGAGATCATATGGTATTTGGCTTTCTCAGTCTGATGTATTTCACTTGGCATAATGCCCTCAAGGTCCACCCATGTTATAGCAAATGGCAGGATTTTCTTCATTGGTATGGCTGAATAATATTCCATTACATATCAGTTTCACATTATATACCACATTTTCTTTATTCATTCATCTGTCAATGGACACTTAGGTTGCTTCCATGTCTTAGATACTGTCAGCACTGCTGCAATGAACATGTGGGTGCAGATATCAAGGTAGTATGTTTGTTTTCTCAGATAAATACCCAGCAGTGAAATTGTTGGATCATATGTTCGTTCTATTTTAAATTTTTTGAGAAACCTCTATACTGTTCTCCATAGTAACTGCACCAATTTATATTCCCACAAACAGGGCACAAGTATTTGTTTTCACCACATACTGACCAGCATTTATTTCTTGTCTTTTTGATAATAGTCCTTCCAACAGGTATGAGGTGATATCTCATTGTGGTTTTGATTTGCATTTCCCTTATGATTAATGATGTTGAGAATCTTTTCATATATACTTGTTGGCCATCTGTCTGTCTTTGGAAAAATATGTATTCAGATCCTCTGTCCATTTTTTTTTTGATTGTTTGTTTTTTGCTATAGAATTGTATGAGTTCTTTATCTATTTTGGATATTAACCCCTTATATATATGATTTGCAAATATTTTCTTCCATTCTATACATTGCCTTTTCATTCTGTTGATGGTTTCCTTTGCTGTACAGAAGATTTTTAGTTTGATATAGTCCCACTTTTAATTATTGTTTTTGTTGCCTTTGCTTTTGAAGTCAGTGCCAAAAATCATCACCATGGCTGATGTCAAGTAGCTTACTGACTGACTATGTTTTATTTCTGACAGTTTTATAGTTTTAGGTCTTTACACTCAAGTCTTTAATCCATTTTGAGTTAATTTTTGTATAATTTTTTACCATATTTGGGTGGGTTTATTTCTGGGCTTTCTGTCTGGATGATCTATCCATTGATGTAAATGGGGTATTAAAGTGGGATATTCCTGTTATTATTAGATTGCTGTCTATTTCTACCTTTAGGTCTGTTAATATTTGCTTTATATATTTAGATGCTTAAATACTTACAAATGTTATATCCTCTTGTTGGATTGACTGGTTTATCATTATTATAATGACCTTCTTGGTCTCTTATTATGGTCTTTAAGTCTATTTTGCCTAATATAAGTATGGCTACCCTAGCTTTCTTTTGGTTTCCATTTTTATGGAATATTTTTTGCCATTCCTTCACTTTCAGTCTGTGTGTGGCCTTATACCTGAAGTGAATCGCTTGTAGGCAGCATATAGATGAGTCTTGTTTTTGTGTCTATTCAGCCACTCTGTGTCTTTTGATTGGAGAATTTAGTCCACTTACACTTAAAGTAATTGTTGTAGGTATGGACTTACTACCATTGTGTTAGTTGTTTTCTGGCTGTTTTGTAGTCCCTTTTTTGTTTCTTCTGCTTTCCACCTTTTGATTCGATGATTTTCTGTAGTGGTATGTTTAGATTTCTTCCTCTTTGTCTTTTGTGTATATAATATAGGCATACCTCATTCTATTGCACTTTATTGTACTTAACAGATACTGCTTTTTTACAAGCAATCAAAGTTTGTGGCAACCCTGCATCTGGCAAGTCTATTGGTACCATTTTTCAAGCAGCATTTGCTCACTTCATATTTCTGTGCCACATTTTGGTAATTCTTGCAATATTTCAAACTTCTTCATTATTATTATATTTTTATGGTGATCTTTGATCTATAATGTCACTATTGTAATACTTTTTGTTTTGTATTTTTAATTAAGGTATATAAAATTTTTTTTAAACATACTGCTATTGCACACTTAATAGAACACAGTATAGTATAAATATAACTTTAATACACACTGGGAAACCAAAAAATTCGTGTGACTAGCTTTATTGTGGTGATCTTGAATATCTCTGAGGTATGCCTGTGTAGGTTTTTACTTTGTGGTTACCCTGAAACTTACATAAAATAACTTAAAATAGATTTGTTTATAACAACTTAGGTTTAAATGCATTCTAAAGCTCTACATTTTTACTACCCCACCAGGTTTTATGTTTTTGATGTTATAAGTTACATCTTTTCATCTTGTATACACATTAACAAATAATTGTAGTTTAGTTATTTTTACTACTTTTGCCTTGTAACCTTAACACTAGCTTTATAAGTGATTAACCCACGAGCTTTACATCAGATTATGCTAAATTTTACCATATATTTACTTTTACCAGTGAGATTTATACCTATTACTAATTAGCACCCTTTCATTTCACCTTAGAGAAGTTGCTTTATTATTTCTTGTAAGGCCAGTCTAGTGGTGAGGAACTCCTTTAGCTTTTGCTTGTCTGAAAACTCCTTATCTTTTCTTCAATTCTAAAAACAATTTTGCTGGGTAGAGTATTCTTTGTTGGAAGTTTTTTCTTTCAGCACTTTGAATATATCATGTCACTCTCTTCTCATCTGCAAAGTTCCTGCTGAAAAGGTCTGCTGATAGCCTTGTGGTGCTTCCTTTGTATGTAATAAGTTGATTTTCTCCTGCTGCTTTTAAGATTCCTAGTTGTTAACTTTTCACAATTTATTCATAATGTGTTTTGGTGTGGGTTTCTTTGAGTTCTTTTTATTTGGAACTTCATTGACTTTCTGGATCTAGATGTCTGTTTCCCTCCCCAAGTTAGGGAAGTTTCCAGCCATTATTTAGTCAAATAAGTTTTCTGCCCCTTTCTCTCACCTCCTTCTGGGTAAATGTATCATTCCATCTGATGTTGTTGCATAAGTCCCTGAAGCTATCTTCAGTCTTTTTCATTCATTTTTCTTTTTCCTACTCTGACTGGATGAGTTCCTCTGTCCTGCCTTTGAGTTCACTGATATTTTCTTCTGCTTCATCTAGCCTCCTGATGAACCCCCTCTATTGTATTTTTCAGTTCAGTTATTGTGTTCTTTAGCTCTGTGATTTCTGTTTGGTACTTTCTTATATTTTCTATCCTGTTGTTAAAATTCTCACTTTGTTCATACATTGTTCTCTTGACCTCAGTGAGTATCTTTACAACCCTTATTTTGAACTCTTTATCAGGTATCACTCATCTCCATTTCATTAAAGCTTTTTTCTGAGGTTTTATCGTTTTCTTTAGCTTGGAACATATATTCCTCAGTTTCTTCACTCTTTGTGTTGGTTTCTATAAATTACATAAAATACCCACCTCTCCCAGTCTTGCAGGTGTAGCCTCATGTAGGAGATGAACTTTATTATACAACCCTACCCTAGTTCTTGGTTGTCTCTCAAACCTTTATTAATTACTGTCCTAGCACCCTACTTTTTTCTTAGTGGCTCCTTGTAGTAAATGGAAGATCTCAATAAGCACCTAAATTCAAGCTGATTGGAAATCAGACTCCCAGGCAGCAGCTTCTAAGATATGCAAATATACTCCTTTCAGGGGAAGACTGGGAGATGAGTATTTCTGTTTATCCCTCTTCACTGAGCCCTGGAGTGATAGCCAGTTAAGAATGGCTTGTTTACTACTATCCTGTTGAACCTGTGAACACAAGCCCCACTGGCCACCAGAGCCAGACTATCAAGGGGTGTCTCCTCTGGGCAGCATCCACAAAAGCTGGAATACCACATATCCTTTCTCAAAGAAAGAAAGATACTGGTAACCTGAGGAGAGGCAAAGGGGGATTGGGAAGATGGTACCCACTGGCCTCCTTGGTCTCTGAAGAGGATTGTAGTTGACTCCCAGATGTTTAATTAGAAGCCTGTCTTCAGGTCACAGCTATTAAGCTAATAGGCCTCTTTCTTGGGAAGACTGGGTGTTTCTGTCTGTGTCTCTGCACTGTGTCCTCCATTTGTTACTGATCTATGAGACTTGGGAATGTAAGCCTAGCTGTCCACCAGAGCCACGTGATCAAGGGGAGTCCTCTGGGTAGCAGCCACAAAACCCAGGACACCAGACAGGTTCAGAAGCTCCTTTCTGTGAGGTAGCAGTGACTTGGAGTGAGGCAGAGGGATAGTATAAAAATGCCTCCTGCCAATCTCTGCATTCTTCAGAGAGTATTTCAATGGGCCCTTGATATGTGTAAAATTAGATGCCTGCCTCTCAGCCTGAAGCTTTTAAGATAGCTTCAATGGGTCTTTTTCATGGAAAGAGTCATTTCAGTCAGCTGCCTCTGCGGCTTCACAGCAATGGTGATTCCATGCAAGCCCTTTAAGAACTGTTGCTCAGTTCACTAGAGCCTTGTGGGTCTTATGGACCCAAGCCCCACTGGCTTTCAAAGGTAAATGTTTTGGGGGCTCATCTCTCAGATGTAAGTCTTAAAAGGTGGGGTGCCAGATGTGGGATTCAAACCCTTCACTCCTCAGGGAGAAGCTCAGAATTATGAGGGGTTCCCTCTTGATTATGGGTTGCCATAACAGTGGTAAGGTTTATGGTGAGATTATGGGTTGCCATAACAGTGGTAAGGTTTATGGTGAGATTGTGTCTCAACCTCTCTCCTATCTGTTTCAATGTGGGTTTTTTCTTATTTGCCTAATGTGTAGGAGTTGCTCAGCTAGTTTTGGGGTTTATTTCACAGGAAATTGTTCCATACATTGCTATAGATTTGTGTGTCTATGGAAGGAGGTGAGTTCTGGATCCTCCTGCATCACCATCTTGAACCAGAACCCCAAATGCTTTTTTAAAAAAAATGTTATAACTATAAGGTATATGGCTTGATTTTGGATTTTGAGAAGGGAGAAACAACTCAAGATGACACTCCCTCTATTACTATCATTTATCTCAGAAGAAAGTAGGCCAAATGAACTGGAAAAAAATCCCATTATATTTTCATGTAATTTTGGAGCAGAAATGTAGAAAGTTGAAAACAGTTTCTCTCTTAAGTTATAGGTAAAAGTGCTTCCCAAAGAATGCTTGTTTCTTCTCTATCCAGATTTTTACTTTTTCCAACACATCTTCTCCAGTCTCTGAACATAGAATGCAAATGAGCACTGAAACCAACCTTCTTCTCCAATCCTAATTCCTGATGGAAGAAAGAAGGACACCACTGCAGCCGTGGTTACAGATAGATTACTTTGCCTTAGGAGTTTTTTGCCTCTGGAGTTTTCATACAATTTTTTTTTCACTGCCCAAGGGTTGTGTAATGTTCAGATGATCCAGAGATGATCTGTAATAATCTAGTGTTTACAACTCATAATGAACTCCACATGAAGGGTCATGGTAACTTCTATTTGTGGTTATAATTACCTCTATTCAATATTTTTTGACAAAGTTTGCTGGTATGATCATACTTTCTTCACGATTTCAATGTTGGCCCAGCTGGCATTTCTGGAAGCTGTACCAAGGACACACACCCACTGTTGCCTATTCATAGAGTGATTTCTATTTATTTGTATAAGTGAGCAATATAAAACTCAGAAATGTACTCCTTTATCTGTTCATTACTTCATTTACTTAGTCACGTGTATTAGTTAAGGTAATGAGTGTTGCTGTAATAGATAAACCCTGAAACCCCTATAGCTTAGCACAATAGAAATTTATTTTTTCTTCAATAATTCTCATGTGAGGATTCAGAGGAAAGCCTTCCTTCTGACATTAATTTCCATGTCACCTATCACCTGACTGCTAAACCAAAGCAACATATTTTAGGTTTTTGTTCCAAGTTAAGGTACCACTTTCAATAATAATAATAAGGAGGGCAGACAGCAGAAGCAAGAAGAACTACAATCCTGCAGCCTAGGGAACAAAAACCACATTCACAGAAAGATAGACAAGATGAAAAGGCAGAGGGCTATGTACCAGATGAAGGAACAAGATGATAAAACCCCAGAAAAACAACTAAATGAAGTGGAGATAGGCAACCTTCCAGAAAAATAATTCAGAATAATGATAGGGAAGATGATCCAGGACCTCGGAAAAAGAATGGAGGCAAAGCTCGAGAAGATGCAAGAAATGTTTAACAAAGACCTAGAAGAATTAAAGAAAAAACAAACAGATGAACAATAAAATAACTGAAATGAAAACTACACTAGAAGGAATCAATAGCAGAATAACTGAGGCAGAAGAACGGATAAGTGACCTGGAAGACAGAATGGTGGAATTCACTGCTGAGGAAGAGAATAAAGAAAGAGGAATGAAAAGAAATGAAGACAGCCTAAGAGACCTCTGGGACAACATTAAATGCAACAACATTCGCATTATAGGGGGTCCCAGAAGGAGAAGAGAGAGAGAAAGGACCAGAGAAAATATTTGAAGAGATTATAGTCAAAAACTTCCCTAACATGGGAAAGGAAATAGTCACCCAAGTCCAGGAAGCACAGCAAGTCCCATACAGGATAAACTCAAGGAGAAACACGTTGAGACACATAGTAATCAAATTGGCAAAAAATAAGACAAAAATTATTGAAAGCAGCAAGGGAAAAATGGAAAATAACATACAAGGGAACCTCCATAAGGTTAACAGCTGATTTCTCAGAAGAAACTCTACAAGCCAGAAGGGAGTGGCATGATATACTTAAACTGATGAAAGGGAAGAACCTACAAACAAGATTACTCTACCCAGCAAGGATCTCGTTCAGATTCAATGGAGAAATCAAAAGCTTTACAGACAAGCAAAAGCTAAGATAATTCAGCACCACCAAACCAGCTCTACAACAAATGTGAAAGGAACTTCTCGAAGTGGGAAACACAAGAGAAGAACAGGACCTACAAAAACAAACCCAAAACAATTAAGAAAATGGTCAGAGGAACATTCATATTGATAATTACCTTAAACATGAATGAATTAAATGCTCCAACCAAAAGACACAGGCTTGCTGAATGGATACAAAAACAAGACCCATCTATAAGCTGTCTACAAGAGACCCAGTTCAGACCTAGGGACACATTCAGACTGAAAGTGAGGGGATGGAAAAAGATATTCCATGCAAATGGAAATCAAAAGAAAGCTGGAGTAGCTATACTCATATCAGATAAAATAGACTTTAAAATAAAGAATGTTACAAGAGACAAGGAAGGACACTACATAGTGATCAAGGGATCAATCCAAGAAGAAGATATAACAATTATAAATATATATGCACCCAACATAGGAGCACCTCAATACATAAGGCAAATGCTAACAGCTATAAAAGAGGAAATTGACAGTAACACAATAATCGTGGGGGACTTTAACACCTCACTCACACCAATGGACAGATCATCCAAAATTAAAATAAATAAGGAAACAGAAGGTTTAAATGACACAATAGACCAGATAGATTTAATTTATAGGACATTCCATCCAAAAACAGCAGATTACACTTTCTTCTCAAGTGCGCACGGAACATTCTCCAGGATAGATCACATCTTGGGTCACAAATCAAGCCTCAGTAAATTTAAGAAAATTGAAATCATATCAAGCATCTTTTCTGACCACAACACTATGAGATTAGAAATGAATTACAGGGGAAGAAACGTAAAAAACACAAACACATGGAGGCTAAACAATACTTTACTAAATAACCAAGAGATCACTGAAGAAATCAAAGAGAAAATCAAAAAATACCTAGAGACAAATGAAAACACGACGATCCAAAACCTATGGGATGCAGCAAAAGCACTTCTAAGAGGGAAGTTTATAGCTATACAAGCCTACCTCAAGAAACAAGAAAAATCTCAAATAAACAATCTAACCTTACACCTAAAGGAACTAGAGAAAGAAGAACAAACAAAACCCAAAGTTAGCAGAAGGAAAGAAATCACAAAGATCAGAGCAGAAATAAATGAAATACAAACAGGGAAAACAATAGCAAAGATCAATAAAACTAAAACCTGGTTCTTTGAGAAGATAAGCCATTAACCAGACTCATCAAGAAAAAGAGGGAGAGGACTCAAATCAATAAAATTAGAAGTGAAAAATGAGAAGTTACAACAGACACTGCAGAAATACAAAGCATCCTAAGAGACTACTACAAGCAACTCTATGCCAGTAAAATGGACAACCTGGAGGAAATGGACAAATTCTTAGAAAGGTATAACCTTCCAAGACTGAACCAGGAAGAAACAGAAATTATGAACAGACTAATCACAAGTGATGAAATTGAAATTGTGATTAAAAATCTTCCAACAAACAAAAGTCCAGGACCAGATGGCTTCACAGGTGGATTCTATCAAACATTTAGAGAAGAGCTAACACCCATCCTTCTCAAACTCTTCCAAAAAACTGCAGAGGAAGGAACACTCCCAAACTCATTCTCTGAGGCCACCATCACCCTGATACCAAAACCAGACAAAGATACTACAAAAAAAGAAAATTACAGACTAATATCACTAATGAATATAGATGCAAAAATCCTCAACAAAATGCCAGCAAACAGAATCCAACAACACATTAAAAGGATCGTACACCATGATCAAGTGGGATTTATACCAGGGATGCAAGGATTCTTCAATATATGCAAATTAATCAATGTGATACACCATATTAACAAATTGAAGAATAAAAACCATATGATCATCTCAGCAGATGCAGAAAAAGCTTTTGACAAAATTCAACACCCATTTACAATAAAAACTCTCCAGAAAGAGGACATAGAGGGAACCTACCTCAACATAATAAAGGCCATATACAACAAACCCACAGCAAACATCATTCTCAATGGTGAAAAACTAAAAGCATTTCCCCTAAGATCAGGAATGAGACAAGGATGTCCACTCTCACCATTATTCAACATAGTTTTGGAAGTCCTGGCCACAGCAATCAGAGAAGAAAAAGAAATAAAAGGAATCCAAATCAGAAAAGAAGAAGTAAAACTGTCACTGTTTGCAGATGACATGATACTATACATAGAGAATCCTAAAAATGCCACCATAAAACTACTAATCAATAAATTTGTTAAAGTTGCAGGATACAAAATTAACGCACAGAAATCTCTTGCATTCCTATACACTAGTGATGAAAAATCTGAAAGTGAAATTAAGGAAACACTCCCATTTACCATTGCAACAAAAAGAATAAAATACCTAGGAATAAACCTACCTAGGGAGAAAAAAGACCTGTATGCCTAAAACTATAAGACACTGAAGAAAGAAATTAAAGATGATACAAACAGATGGAGAGATATACCATGTTCTTGGATTGGAAGAATCAATATTGTGAAAAGGTCTATATTACCCAAAGCAATCTAAAGATTCAATGCAATCCCTATCAAATTACCAATGGCATTTTTTACGGAATTAGAACAAATCATCTTAAAATTTGTATGGAGACACAAAAGACCCTGAATAGCCAAAGAAGTCTTGAGGGAAAAAAACGGAGCTGGAGGAATCAGACTCCCTGACTTCAGACTATACTACAAAGCTACAGTAATCAAGACAATATGGTACTGGCACAAAAACAGAAACAGAGACCAATGGAAGAAGATAGAAAACCCAGAGATAAACCCATGCACCTATGGTCAACTAATCTATGACAAAGGAGGCAAAGTTATACAATGGAGAAGAGACAGTCTTTTCAATAAGTGGTGCTGGGAAAACTGGACAGCTTCATGTAAAAGAATGAAATTAGAACACTCCCTAACACCATACACAAAAATAAGCTCAAAATGGATTTGAGACCTAAATGTAAGACC
This sequence comes from Balaenoptera acutorostrata, assembly GCF_949987535.1. Lineage (NCBI taxonomy): Eukaryota > Metazoa > Chordata > Mammalia > Artiodactyla > Balaenopteridae > Balaenoptera > Balaenoptera acutorostrata. Next base: position 77,825,760 of record NC_080065.1, on the reverse strand, counting down.
GGACACTATAAAACTCTTAGAGGAAAACATAGGAAGAACACTCTTTAACATAAATCACAGCAAGATCTTTTTTGATCCACCTCCTAGAGTAATGGAAATAAAAAGAAAAATAAACAAATGGAACCTAATGAAACTTCAAAACTTTGGTACAGCAAAGGAAACCATAAAGAAGACAAAAGGACAACCCTCAGAATGGGAGAAAATGTTTGCAAACGAATCAACAGACAAAGGATTAATCTCCAAAATATATAAACAGCTCATTCAGCTCAATATTAAAGAAACAAACAACCCAATCCAAAAATGCGCAGAAGACCTACATAGACATTTCTCCAACGAAGACATACAGATCGCCAAGAAGCACAGGAAAAGCTGCTCAACATCACTAATTATTAGAGAAATGCAAATTAAAACTAGAATGAGGTATCACCTCATACCAGTTAGAATGGGCATCATCAGAAAATCTATAAACAACAAATGCTAGAGAAGTTGTGGAGAAAAGGGAACCCTCTTGCACTGTTGGTGGGAATGTAAATTGATATAGCCACTATGGAGAACAGTATGGAGGTTCCTTAAAAAACTAAAAATAGAATTACCATATGATCCAGCAATCCCACTACTGGGCATATACCCAGAGAAAACCATAATTCAAAAATACACATGCACCCCAATGTTCATTGCAGCTCTATTTACAATAGCCAGGTCATGGAAGCAACCGAAATGCCCATCGACAGCCAAATGGATAGAGAAGTTGTGGTACATATATACAATGGAATATTACTCAGCCATAAAAAGGAACGAAATTGAGTCATTTGTTGAGATGTGGATGGATCTAGAGACTGTCATACAGAGTGAAGTAAGTCAGAAAGAGAAAAACAAATATTGTATATTAGCGCATGTATGTGGAACCTAGAAAAATGGTACAGATGAACCAGTTTGCAGGGCAGAAGTTGAGACACAGATATAGAGAACAAATGTATGGACACCAAGGGGGGAAAAGCATGGTTGGGTGGGGATGGTGGTGTGCTGAATTGGGCGAGTGGGATTGACATGTATACACTGATGTGTATAAAACTGATGACTAATAAGAACCCACAGTATAAAAAAACAAAGAGCAAAAAAAAAAAAACTAATACTAAATTTTCTTTGGGTTATTTGTATGGAAATATGTTAATATAAATGTTTCAGACATTACATGAAATTTCTAAAAAAAATAATAATAATAACAGAATGCTAACTGCTGTAATAAATAAATCCTAGTGCCTATGGCTTAACATAAATCAGTAGAAATTAACAGAAAAATATATAATTTTTCACACCACATTTCCATACTTATTCTCCATTTCCTGAGTTCCTCATATTGATTCTATTTTCTTTCATCTTTTGGAGGTATTATTTCTAATAACTCTAACCAATTTGTTATAGAAAGAGATAAAAGAGAGAAGGCACACTCACTTCTTAACTCCATTGGCTTAGAATCAACACACATTGCTACTACTCATTTTCTCTAGGGAAGAACTAAGTACATAGTTCAGATGTTGTAGGTAGAATCCTAACAGGTGTGAAGTGGTATCTCATTGTGGTTTTGATTTGCATTTCCCTAAATGACTTGTGATGTTGAGCATCTTTTTATATACCTGTTGGCCTTTCATATAACTTCTTTATTCAGGTCTTTCATCCATTTCTCAATTGATATTTTTTTTCTGCTGTAGAGCTGTGTGAGTTCTTTGTGTATTTTGGATATTAAGCCCTTATTGGATATATGGTTTGCAAACATTTTTTTCATTCTGTAAGTTGTCTTTTTACTTTGTTTCTTTTGTTATGCAGAACCTTTTCAGTTTGATGTCGTTTCACTTTTTTTTTTTTTAATTTTATTGCTTGTGCTTTAAAGGCCATACATATAAGTGTAGCAATAGGAGTCTAGTTTCATTCTTTTACATGTAAATATCCAATTTTCCCAGCACCATTTACTAAAGAGACTGTCTTTTCACCATTGTATATTCTTGTCCCCCTTGTCAAAGATTAATTGACTATATATGCTTGGGTTTATTTCTGAGCTCTCAGTTCTGTCCCATCAACCTATTTGTCTTTTTAATGCCATTTCCATGCTGTTTTGATTACTATTGCTTTATAGTATAGCTCAAATTTGGGACATTTAATGCCTCCTGCTTTGTTCTTTTTTCCCAGGATTGCTTTGGCAGTTTGGGGTCTTTTGTGCTTCCACATAAATTTTAGGAGTGTTTTTCTTTTTATTAACGTAATAAATGCCAGTGAAATATTGATAGGCATTGCATTGAATTTTTAGATGACTTTTGGTAGTATGGACATTGTAACAATATAAACATTCAAATCCATGCACATGGGATACCTTTCCATTTATTTGTGTCTTTTTCAATTTATTTCATTAATGTCATTTTTAGAGATCTTTCATCTCTTGGTTAAGTTTATTCCTAAGTTTTTGGGGTTTTTTTGTTGTTGTTGTTACTGTAAGTGCAATCATATTCTTTATTTTTCAGATAATTTGTTGTTAGTGTATAGAAATGGTGCTATTTTTATATTAATTTTGTATCCTGCAACTTTACTGAATTCATTAGACCTGTTTTGTAGTGGAGTTTTTAGGTTTTCTATATATTAAACTATGTCATCTGCAAATAGAGACAATCTAACTTCTCCCTTTCAAATTCTGATGACTTTTATTTCTTTTTCCTGCCTGGTTGCTGTGGCGAGGACTTCCAGGACTATGTTGAACAGGAATTCTGAGAGTGTGCATGCTTGTCTTGTTTCTGATCTTAGAAGAAAAGCTTTCAACCTTTTACAATTGAATATATTACTTGTGGACTTATACATGCCCTTTATTATCTTGGAGTACGTTCCTTATATACACAATTTGTTAAGAGTTTTTATTATTTATATACACAAGTTTTTTTTTTTTTTATCATGAATGGATGTTGAATTTTGTCAAATGCTTTTTCTGCCTTTGTTGAGATGATCATATGATTTTTTTCCTTTTATTCTGCTAATGTGATGTATCACATAAACTGATTTGTATATGCTGAACCATCCTTACGTCCCAGGTATAAATCCAACTTGATCATGGTGAATGACCCTTTTAATGTGCTGAATTTGGTTTGCTAATATTTTATTGAAAATTTTTGCATCTATATTTATCAGGGATATTGGGCTATAGTTTTCTGGTAGGTTTTTTGTGTTTTCATTTTGGGTTTCTTTGTCTTTGGTATCAGGGTGATGCTGGCCTCATAAAATGAGTTTGTAAATGTTCCTTCCTCTTCAGTCTTTTTGGAAGATTTTGTGGATTGGTATTAATTCTTTAAATACTTGGTAAAATTTACCATTTAAGCAATCAGTTCTGAGCTTTTTATCATTGGGAAGTTTTTGATTACTGATTCAATTTTCTTATAGAATTGGTGTATTCAGACTTTTTATTTCTTCCTGATTCAGTCTTGGAATTTTGTGTTTCTAAGAATTTTTCATTTGCTCTAAGTTACCAAGTTTGTTGATACACAGTTGTTCATAGTAGTCTCTTATGCCTCTTTGTATTTCTGTGGTATCAGTTGTAATGTCTCCTTTTCCATTTATAATTTTGTTGATTTGGGTCCTTTCTCTTTTTTCCTTCATTACTCTAGCTAAAGAGTTGTCAACTTTGTTCATCTTTTCAAAGAACTAACTCTTTTGGTTGATCTTTCTTTTCTATTATTTTCCTGTTCTCTATTTTATTTATTTCTGCTTTAAACTCTATTATTTCCCTCCTGCTACCTTCGTGCTCAGTTCATTCTTTTTTTTTTTTTTTTTTCTGAAGGCATAGAATTAGGTTGTTTATTTGAGATTTTCTTGTTTCTTAATATGGTGTCTGTCACTATGAACTTTTCTCTTGAAACTGCTTTTGCTGCATTTTATAAATTTTGGTATGTTTGTTTCAAGATACTTTTTAAAATTTCCCCTTTAATTTCTTCTTTGAGCCATTGGTTTTTCAGCAGAGTGTTGTTTAATTTCCATGTACAGTCAGCCTCTGTATTTGTGGGTTTTGCATCTGCAGATACAGAGGGCCAGCATGGTACTATGCTATTTTATATAAAGAATTTGAGCATCCTCAGATTTTGGTATCCACAGAGGCTCCTGGAACCAATCCCAAGGGATGACTATTTGGGAATTTTCCAGCTTTTCTCGTTATTGATTTCTAGTTTCAGACCAGTGTGGTCAGAGAGTATACTTGGTATGATTTAAATCTTCTTGAATTTGCTAAGACTTGTTTGTGTCCAACATATGATTTATCCTAGAAAATGTTCCATGTGCACTTGAAAAGAATGTGTATTTTGTTGTTGGATAGAATATTTTTTATATATCTCTATTAGGTCTGTTTGGTCTATATTGTTCAACTTTGCTGTTTCCTTGTTCAGTCTCTGTCTGGATAATCTATCCATTTTTCGGAGTAAAGTATCAAAGTCCCCAAAAATTATTCTATTGCTGTTTATTTCTCTTAGGTTTTGCTTTATGAATTTAGGTACTTCCATAATGGGTGCATAAATATTTACAATAGGTATATGTTCTTGATGGATTGACCCCTTTATCATTGTGTAATACAATTCTTTGTCTCTTTTTATCAATCATTTTTAATTTAAAGTCTCTTTTGTCTGATATAAGTGTAGCTATCCCTGATTTTTTTGGTTATCATTTGCTTGAAATATATTTTTCCATCCCTTCAGTCTATGTGTGCCTTTAAAGCTAAAGTGAGTCTCTTGTAGACAGCATATCATTGGATAATTTAATTCATTTACATTTAAAGTAATTATTGATAAGTAAGGACTTACTTACTATTGCCTTATTTTCTGGTGTGTTGTAGACCCATTTTTCCTTGTTTCTTACCCTGCTGTCTTTTCTTGTGCTTTGATGTCTTGTGGTATCAGGATGCTTTGATATTTAGCATGTTCTTTTGCGTAATTACTCCAGGTTTTTCCCTTGTGGTTATCATGAGGCTTACATAAAATATCTTAAAATTATAACACCCTGCTTTAAACTAGTAACAACTTAACCTTCAATAGAATTCCAAAGCCTTATACTTTTATTTCTCTTCACCCTAACATTTCAGGTTATTGATGTTACAGTATATCTATTTACAGTATATCTAATATTCTTGGTTCACAGATATTTTCCTTCAATATTTTGAATATGTCATTGCATTCTCTTCTGGCCTGAAAAGTTTCTGTTGAGAAATCCTCTGATACTCTTAGGGGGTTCACTTGTATGTAACTTCTCTCTTTTCTCTTACTGCTTTTAATATTCTTTGTCTTTTACTTTTGACACTTTGGTGTAGCCCTATTTGGGGTCTTTTGGGCCTCTTGGATTTAGATGTCTATTCCTCTCCCTGGATTTGGGAAGTTTTAAGCCATTATTGCTTTAAATATAATTTCTGTCCCTTTCTCCTTTCCTTATGGAATTCTCATAATGTGAATGAATATTGTTTGTTTTATTGTGTGTACTATAGGTCCCATAATCTTTCTTCAGTCTTTTTCTTTCTTTGCCCCACTGACTGGATAATTTCAAATGTCCTATCTTCCAGATCACTGATTCTTTTGCTTTCAAAGAATCTGCTTTTGAAGCTCCCTATTGAATTCTTCCACTCAATTATTGTATTTTCAGCTCTAGAATTCTAGGGTTTTTTTTTTAATGATTTCTCTTTCTTTCTTGCATTTTTAATTTTGTTCATGCATTCTTAATTTTGTTTGTCTATATGTTCTTGTAGTTCACTAAATTTCTTTAAGAGGATTATTCTGAAATTTTCTCTTACAGCTTATAGATATACATTTCTTTAGAATTAGTTATTAGACCTTTATTAGTTTCCTTTGGTTGTATCATATTTACCTGATTTTTCATGATCCTAATTCCTTATGTTGGTATCTGCACATATGAATAAGTGGTCTCCCTTTCCAGATTTTGTAGATTCACTTTGTAGAGACAGTTCTTCACTAGTTAGCTCAGTTTGGATTTCTGGATGTGTCTGTTGGTAACATCCTTGAGAAGGCTGGGCCAGCTATTAGGGTCTATATTGGGACAAGGCAACTGTTTGAGCTCTGAGGTCAGCTGGAAGGTGGGTGGGGAGACTGTGTCACTGGCTTGGTTCTCTGCTCAACTTAGTCTGTAGGATAGGGTTCACAGTTGCCTGGATTCTCTGGTAAGGCTTGCTAGACTTTCAAGACTGGGTGTGATATGTAGCAGTAAGTGAAGCTATGAATTAGCTTCCCTGACCTGGCAGGGCAGCAGTAGAGGGTCTATGTGGATCATTGTTTGGGGACCTGAATCAAGCAAGAGTATACATTGAATATCCTGGTCAGGTGAGGCCACTGGTTTTACTCTGCAGACAGGAAAAGCCACGGGCTGTGATCTTTGTTCAAGACCACTGTATGCAGGGCTGTTGGATGGGATATGCAGCTTCTCATGTGCTCTGGTAAGGTTCCCTAGTCAGGAGGGCTAAAGGTTCTATTCAGCAATAAGTGTGGCTACAAATTAGTATCCCTGCCCAAACACAGTAAGAGATAGATAGAGCTCCAAGGCCTCAAGCTGACCCATGCCCCTAATTCCTGCCCAAACAGAGCCATGGACTTTACTCCGGGGGCAATCAGCTGTGTGCCTGCCTCTTAGCTTTGTAGTTATTCAGCTATACAGCTTCCAGGTGTTCTTGCCAGCCTTCTGTCAGATGGGGCTGGGGTCATGTTCTGCTGTGTGTGAAGCTATGACTCTAGATGGCTTCTGCCCACCTCAGGCAACTCCCAAATTTTCTGGTGATGGGGGAGGAGCCAAGATTCACAAAAGGTGGAGCTATGACTCAGCTCTTTCACCAGCCCTGGAGCCTGTTCTGCCCACAGGCCCTGGCAGAACTCCTTGTTTGAAAACCTAAAGTAGGCAGACCTGAGCCCTGCTGAGCTCCCTGGTCAGACTGCCTCTCCAACTTGGTTCTGCAGATGAGAAAATGTGCTGGTTGGGATTACTCCTTGGGCTCTGCAAATAGGAACTTGGTCAGTAAAGATCTGAGGGATGGTTGTTGGGAGCCTCTCCCCCTCTTCTTTGCCACAATCAGATTTCTAGGGGTTGAGCCTCACAAATTACCCTGCAATTTCTGTGAGGCAAATCCAGAGTAAGGGCTCTCATGAAGTGACCCACAATGCTGGGGTTGCTGGATGTAAACCAGCAAGAGCATGAATTTAGAAAGCTCAAATTATGATTCTGTTAACTACAACAAAAATTTTTTAAATTTGTATGAAAACACAAAAGACCCTGAATAGCCAAAACAATCTTCAGAAAGAAAAACGAAGTTTGAGGAATCAGACTCCCTGACTTCAGATTATTCTACAAAAGCTAGTCATCAAAACTGCATGGTACTGGCACAAAAACAGAAATATAGATCAATGAAACAAGATAGAAAGCCCAGAAATAAGCCCATACACCTATGGTCAGTTAATCTACAACAAAGGAGGCAAGAATATATAATGAGAAAAAGACAGTCTCTTCAATAAGTGGTGCTGGGAAAACTGGACATCTACATGTAAAAAGAATGAAAGTAGAACACTCCTTAACATCATACACAAAAATAAACTCAAAATGGATTAAAGACCTAAATGTAGGACCAGACACTATAAAACTCTTAGAGGAAAACATAAGCAGAACACTCTTTGACATAAATCACAGCAAGATCTTTTTGGATCCACCTCCTAGAGTAATGGAAATAAAAACAAATGGGACCTAATGAAACTCAAAAGCTTTTACACAGCAAAGGAAACCATAAACCAAAATGAAAAGACAACCCACAGAATGGCAGAAAATATTTGCAAACAATGCATCTGACAAGGGATTAATCTCCAAAATATACCAACAACTCATGTAGCTCAAAATCACAAAAAGAAACCACCCAATCAAAAAATGGGCAGAAGACCTAAATAGACATTTCTCCAAAGAAGACATACAGATGGCCAAAAGGCACATGAAAAGATGCTCTACATAGCTAATTAATAGAGAACTGCAAATCAAAACTACAATGCAGTACTACCTCATACCAAGCAGAATGGCCATCATCAAAAAGTCTACAAATAATAAATGCTGGAGAGGGTGTGGAGAAAAGGAATCTCCATACTGTTTTCCATGGTGGCAGCACCAATTTACATTACCACCAACTGTGTAGGAGGGTTCCCTTAAGAAACTAAAAATGGAGCTACCATCCCACTCCCGGACATATATCTGGAAAAGACAAAAGATATAATTTGAAAAGATACATGTACCCAGTGTTCATTGCAGCACTATTTACAATAGCCAAGACATAGAAGCCACCTAAATGTCCATTGACAGACGAATGGATAAAGGAGATGTGGTACATATATACAATGGAATATTGTTCAACCATAAAAAGAATAAAATAATGCCATTTATAGCAACACGGATGGACTTAGAGATTGTCATACTGAGTGAAGTAAGTCAGACAGAGAAAGACAAATATCAGTGATATCACTTGTATGTGGAATCTAAAAAAAAAAGATAAAATGAGTTAGTTATATACAAAACAGAAATAGACCCACAGACACAGAAAACAAATGCATGGTTACCAAAGGTAGAGAGGGATACATTAGTATTTGGGGATTAACATATACACACTCCTATATATAAAATAGATAACCGGGCTTCCCTGGTGGCACAGTGGTTGGGAGTCTGCCTGCCAATGCGAGGCCACGTGTTCGAGCCCTGGTCTGGGAGGATCCCACATGCCGCGGAGCGACTGGGCCCGTGAGCCACAATTACTGAGCCTGCGTGTCTGGAGCCTGTGCTCCGCAACAAGAGAGGCCGCGATGGTGAGAGGCCCATGCACCGCAATGAAGAGTGGTCCCCACTTGCCACAACTAGAGAAAGCCCTCGCACAGAAACGAAGACTCAACACAGTCATAAATAAATAAATAAAAGAACATGAATTTCTTTAAAAAAAAAAATAGATAACCAACAAGGACCTACTGTATAGCACAGGGAACTCTACTCAATATTTTATAATAATGTATAAAGGAAAAGAATCTGTAAAAGAATAGATATCTGTGTGTATAACTGAATCACTTTGCTGTACACCTGAAACTAATGCAACATTGTAAATACACTTCAATAAAAAAATTCTGATTCTGTTGTATTAGACAAATCAATGATCAAACATAGTAAGCTTCACATGCCTCTACTGTGAATTAGAGATCATAATATCTATTTTATAAGGATATTGTGAAGATAAAATAAATATACACAGGAGGTAGTAAATATTAGTGTACAGCTATAATAGGGAGGGCTAGTGGCTAAAACAAACAATGCCCAAATTGCAATTTTTAAACCATTATATATTTATACATATTTTCATTTTAGTCTGATGTTTCCAGAGCTCTCCTTTCAAAGAGCTAACTCAGAAACTGAAGCCACTTCCATACTGTGGCCATACTTCTGTGACTGGAAAGTCACTTCAGTTTTATCTATCTGGCAGAAATGAGGAGACCTCAGAGTACCATCATGTCAGCCCAGAAGCAAAATCTGGGAAAGTTTCTGGTTTAGTGACTAAGCATCAATCAATTGGTGGGAATCAGCTAGCCATCACTGCCACAACTTAGCACCTCCTTTTACTGAGGCCTAGTTTTCTTAGCCATGGAATTAGAATACTGGGTTGGGCATTACAAAAGTAAAGGACTATTTTGTTTAAATAGGAAAGGTTATTATTTACTCCATTTCTTTTTTCAGTATTTTTATTAAAAAATATTTTTTTCTTTCTTTCCAGTCCCTGGAGCCAGACTGCTTTCTCTAGATATTCATGGAGGCTAATTATTAATTAATCCATTCACAAATATCAGAAAGCAGACAAAAGTGTTACAACTGAACATATTTCAGCAGAATCTAAAAGTCTTAGTTATTTTAGAATCAAAGGCATTTATATTCAAAGATGTGTTTTATTTAGCTATAAAAAGGGCTAACACTTATTGGGAGCTTATGCATAGAAAGCAGAGTGAATCTAAAGAATTTAAATTAAAACCAAGTAAATGACCACCAGCCCCAAAGATGAACCCTAATCAAAATACTTACCCTTGGGAGGGAAGAGACAAGATGGTAGAGTAGAAGGACTCACCTCTCACAAAAATACCAAAATCACAGCTAACTGCTGAAGAACCATCAGCAAAAAAGACTGGAACCTACCAAAAAAGATAGTCTACCTCCAAAGACAAAGAGGAAGCCACAATGAGATGGTAGGAGGGGCACTTTCCTGATATCATCAAATCTCATACCTGCCAGTCGGGCAGCCCACAAACAGGAAAATAGTTACATTGTAGAGGTTCTCCCACAGGAGTGAGTTCTGAGCCCCCACATCATGCTCCACAGGCTGCAGGTCTGGCATCAGGAGGAGGAGGCCCCAGAGTATTTGACTTTGAAGGCCAGTGAGGCTTGAATGCAGGAGCTGCAAGGACCGGGGGAAACAGAGACTCCACTCTTTGAGAACACACACAAGTTTTCATGTGCACTGGGACCCAGGGCAAAACAGTGACTCCATAGGAGCCTGGGCCAGACCTACCTGCAGGTCTTGGAGGGTCTCCTGGGGAGCCGGGGGGGGGTGGCTGTGGCTCACTGTGGGGATAAGGACACTGGAGGTGGAGACCCCAGGGAATATTCCTTGGTGTGAGCTCTCCTGGAGGTCACTATTTTGGCACCACCCAATAGCCTGCAGGCTCCAGTGCTGGGACACCTCAGGCCAAACAACCAACAGGATTGGAACACAGTCCCCCACCCCCCCCATCAGCTGACAGGCCGCCAAAAGTCATCCTGAGCCCACAGCTGTCTCTTAACACACCCCTTAATACAGCCCTGCCCAACAGAGGGGAAAGACCCAGCTCCACCCACTAGTGGACTGGCAAGCACTAGTCCCTCCCAATAGGAAGCCTGCACAAGTCTCTAGACCAACCTCAGCCACCAGGGGGCAGACACCAGAAGCAAGAGAAATAACGACCCTACAGCCTGCAAAAAAGAGACCACAAACAGAAAAATTTAGACAAAATGAGACAGCAGCAAAATATGTTCCAGATGAAGGAACAAGATAAAACCCCAGAAGAACAGCTAAGTGAAGTGGAGATAGGCAATCTGCCTGATAAAGAACAAAAGAAGAAATAAAGAAAAAAGACCTACAAAAACAAATCCTAAACAATTAACAAAATGGCAATAAGAACATACATATCATGGTACATTGCAGCACTATAGCCAGGACATGGAACCAGCCTAAATGTCCATCAATGGATGAATGGATAAATAAGATGTGGCACATATATACAATGGAATATTACTCAGCCATAAAAAGAAACAAAATTGAGTTATTTGTAGTGAGGTGGATGGACCTAGAGTCTGTCACACAGAGTGAAGTAAGTCAGAAAGAGAAAAACAAATACAGTATGCTAGCGCATATATATGAAATCTAAAAAAAAAAAAAAAAAAAAAAAGGTAATCATGAAACCTAGTTGTAGGGCAGGAATAAAGATGTAGACATAGAGAATGGACTTGAGGACACAGGGTGGGAGGAGGAAGCTGCGGCGAAGTGACACTAGCATCAACATATATACACTACCGAATGTAAAATAGGTAGTGGGAAGCAGCAGCATAGCACAGGGAGATCAGCTCCATGCTTTGCGATAACCTAGAGGGGTAGGATAGGGAGGATGGGAGGGAGGCTCAAGAGAGAGGGGATATGGGGACAAATGTATGCATATGGCTGATTCACTTTTGTGTACAACAGAAACTAACACAGTATTGTGAAGCAATTATACTCCAATAAAGATCTATTAAAAAATACATATTGATAATTACCTGAACATAAACAGATTAAATGCTCCAACCAAAACACATAGACTGGCTGAATGGATACAAAAACAAGACCTGTATATATGCTGTCTACAAGACATCCACTTCAGATCTTGGGACACATACAGACTGAAAGGAAGGGGATGGAAAAAGCTATTCCATGCAAATGGAAATCAAAAGAAAGCTGGAGTAGCAATACTCATATCAGACAAAATAGACTTTCAAATAAAGACTGTTGTTACAAGAGACAAAGAAGGATACTACATAATGATCAAGGGATCAATCCAAGAAGAAGGTATAACAATTGTAAATATATATGCACCCAACATATAAGCACCTTAATATATATGGCATATGCTAACAGCCATAAAAGGGGAAATCGACAATAACCCAATAAGAGTGGAGGACTTTAACACCCCACTTACATCAATGGACAGATCATCCAGACAGAATATCAATAATGAAACACAGGCCTTAAAGGACATATTATACCAGATGGACTTAATTGATATTTATAGCATATTCCACCCAAAAGCAGCAGAATACACATTCCTCTCAAATGTACATGGAACATTCTCCTGCATAGATCACATGCTGGGCCACAAAGCAAACCTTGGTAAATTTAAGAAAACTGAAATCATATTAATCATATTTTCTGACCACAACACTATGAGATTAGAAATCAATGATGAGAAAAAAACTGTAAAAAACACAAACATGTGGAGGTTAAAAAATGTGCTACTAAACAACCAATGGATGACTGGAGAAACCAAAGATGATATCAAAAAATACCTAGAGACAAATGAAAATGAAAACACGATGAACTATCTGAAACCTATGGGACACAACAAAAGCAGTTCTAAGAAGGAAGTTTCTAGCAGTACAAACTTACCTCAGGAAATAAAAAAAATCTCAAATAAACCACGTAAACTTAGACCTAAAGCAACTAGAGAAAGAAGAACAAACAAAACCCAAAGTTAGTAGAAGGAAAGAAATCATAAAGATCAGAGCAGAAATAAATTAGAGATGAAGAAAACAATAGAAAGTAACAATGAAACTAAAAGCTGGCTCTTTGAAAAGATAAACAAAATTTAGCCAGACTTATCGAGGAAAAAAAAAGGGAGAGGGCTGAAATCAATAAAATTAAAAATGAAAAAGGGGAATTTACAATGGGCACCACAGAAATACAAAGGATCATAAGAGACTACTACAAGCAACTATATGCCAATAAAATGGACAACCTAGAAGAAATGGACAAATTCTTAAAAAGGTGCAATCTCCCAAGACGGAACCATTAAGAAATAGAAAATATGAATAGATCAATCACCAATGCTGAAATTGAAACTGTGAGTAAAAAACTCTCAACAAATAAAAGTCCAGAACCAGATGGCTTCACAGGCAAATTCTATCAAACATTTAGAAAAGAGCTAACACCTATCCTTCTCAAACTCTTCCAAAAAAATTGCAGAGGGAGGAACACTCCCAAACTCACTCTATGAGGCCACCATAACCTTGATACCAATATCACTGATGAACATAGATGCAAAAATCCTCAAGAAAATATCAGCAAACTGAATTCAACGATACAATAAAAGGATCATACACCATGATCAAGTGGGATTTATTCCAGGGATGCAAGGGCTTTTCAATATCTGCAAGCCAATCAGTGTGATACACCACATCAACAAATTGAAGACCAAAAACCATAAGATCATCTCAATAGATACAGAAAAAGCTTTTGACAAAATTCAACATCCATTCATGATAAAAACTCCAGGAAGTAGGCATATAGGGAACTTTCCTCAACATAATAAAGGCCATATGTGACAAACCCACAGCTAACATCATACTCAATGCTGAACTGCTGAAAGCATTTCCTCTAAGATCAGGAACAAGACAAGGATGTCCAGTCTCACCACTATTATTCAACATAATTTTGGAAGTCCTAGTCATGGCCATCAGAGATGAAAAAGAAATTTTAAAACTCCAAATTGGAAAAGAAGAAGTAAAACTGTCACTGTTTGCAGATGACATGATACTATACATAGAAAATCCTAAAGATGCCACCAGAAAACTACTAGAGCTCATCATTGAATTTGATAAAGTTGAAGGATACAGAATTAATACACAGAACTCTGTTGCATTTCTATACACAAACAACGAAAGATCAGAAAGAGAAATTAAGGAAACAATCCCACTTACCATCACATCAAAAAGAATAAAATACCTAGGAATAAACCTACCTAAGGAGACAAAAGACCTATACTCCGAAAAATATAAAATGTTGATGAAAGAAATCAAAGATGACACAAACAGGTGGAAAGATATATCACGTTCTTGGACTGGAAGAATCAACATTGTGAAAATGACTACACTACCCAAAGCAATCTACAGATTCAATGCAATCCCTATCAAATTACCAATGGCATTTTTCACAGAATAAGAACAAAAAAATTTTAAATTTGTATGGAAACACAAAAGACCCCGAATAGCCAAAGCAATCCTGAGAAAGAAAAACAGAGCTGGAAGAATCAGGCGCCCTGACTTCAGACTACACTACAAAGCTACAGTAATCAAAACAGTATGGTACTGGCACAAAAACAGAAATATAGATCAATGAAACAGGATAGAAAGCCCAGAGACAAACCCACGCACCTATGGTTAATTAATCTATGACAAAGGAGGCAAGAATATGTGATGGAAAAAACAGTCTCTTCAATAAGTGGTGCTGGGAAAACTGGACAGCTACAGGTAAAATAATGAAATTAGAACATTCTCTAACACCATACACAAAAATAAACTCAAAATGGATTAAAGACCTAAATGTAAGGCCAGATACTATAAAACTCTTAGAGGAAAACGTAGGCAGAACACTCTTTGACATAAATCACAGCAGGATCGTTTTTGACCCACCTCCTAGAGTAATGGAAATAAAAACAAAAATAAACAAATGGGACCTAATTAAACTCAAAAGCTTTTGCACAGCAATGGAAACTATAAACTAAACGAAAAGAAAACCCACAGAATGGAAGAAAATATTTGCAAACAATGCATCTGACAAGGGATGAATCTCCAAAATATACAAACAGCTCATATAGCTCAATATCAAAAAGACAAACAACCCAATCAAAAAATGGGCAGAAGATCTAAATAGACATTTCTCCAAAGAAGACATACAGATGTCCAAAAGTCACATGAAAAGATGCTCAACATAGCTAATTATTAGAGAAATGCAAATCAAAACTACAATGAGGTATCACCTCACACCAGACAGAATGGCCATCATCAAAAAGTCTACAAACAGTAAATGCTGGAGAGGGTGTGGAGAAAAGGGAACCCTCTTGCACTGTTGGTGGGAATGCAAATTGGTACAACCACTATGGAGAACAGTGCGGAGGTTCCTTAACTAAAAATAGAGCTACCATATTATCCTGCAATCCCACTCCTTGGCATATATCCAGAGAAGACCATAATTCGAAAAGATATATGCACTCCAATGTTCACTGCAGCACTATTTATAATAGCCAAAACATGAATGCAACCTAAATGTCCATTGATAGAAGAATGGATAAGGAAGATGTGGTGTGTATATATACAATGGAATATTACTCCGCCATAAAAAGAATGAAATAATGCCATTTGCAGCAGCACAGATGGACCTCAAGATTGTCATACTGAGTGAAGTAATTCAGACTGAGAAAGACAAATATCATATGTTATCACTTGTATGTGGAATCTAAAAAGATGATACAAATGAACTTATTTACAAAACAGAAACAGACTCACAGACTTCAAAAACAAACTTATGGTTACCAAAGGGGAGAGGTAGTGGGGAGGGATAAATTAGGAGGTTGGGATTAACATACATACAGTAGTATATATTAAACAGATAATCAAAACGGACCTACTGTATAGTGCAGGGAACTCTACTCAATATTCTGTAATAACCTATATGGGGAAAGAATCTGGAAATGAATGGATATATGTATATGTATAACTGAACAACTTTGCTGTACAATAAACTAACACAACATGTTAAATCAACTATACCCCAATATAAAATAAAAATTAAATTTAAAAACAGCTTACCTTGGAGAGGAATCCAGCTAGAAAATGGTATCAATAAAGATATTTATGAGTAACATACATTATACAGTGTGGGGACACTTGATTCAGAAAAAGTAATTTAAAATATTTAAAGAATAAGCTCTTTGGAAGGAAGCTAATGAGAATAGGTCCTAGATACTTAGAAATTTTAAATTGAAAACTTAAAAAATCTGCTCCCCCCAAATAATATTTCTCCCAAAATCAAGGTAACAGGAACTAAAAAAATACACAAACATGCCCAGGATACATTAAAATTACTCAAATTAAGTCAATAGCTGGATATACTTCTTTTTGTGGTAATTAACTACAATATTTTGTTAAACACAAAACAAGAAATCAACATGACAAATCCTCAAGAAAAATTAGATTTTTCTAATGGACTGAGTTTCCAGAAATAGAATTAACTCCTGGAAAACACACAGATACCACTGCACAACCCCATAAACCACACTCAGGGGTGAACCATGCCAAAGAAGGAGGAAGACAGATTTAAGCAAGAATAACAGCAATAAATGAAAATTGTATGTGGTATTGAGATCTAAAAGGTGGTAACAGTTCTACATGCAGCATCTGTAGCATGAAGGAACACAATAATTTACATATAAACGGTGTGCTTACATACAAGGATCACATAAGTAAATGTCTACATTATGCTGCAAATGTCATGCAAGAAATACAACTGTCTGATTGATATGCAGAATATTTGCCAGGCTGGTGACAGCCAAAGTAAGTTCAAAGTCACAGGAAATGTTGTCATCAGCCTAGTGTAAAAATGTACAATTACTTGCTGTTCTCTTTCTGTTTAAAGGTGACTACTACTATCTTTTCCCTAGGCTACTTGTTCACTGTAGCTTATTATCATTACAAAGTATTAAAATGGATTAGCTTTTCCATATTGTGTTCATATTGGGAAGGGCACGTTTTAGACAGCTCACTGACAAGGTTTTTGAAAAAAAAGCATTTATTCTTCCACTAAAAATTACCAGGCAACTTGTTTTTGAGAATAAAAATCTCTAAATTGCATGCTTGCAAATTTCTCTTTCCTGATTTCATTTAATATGAAGAAACCAGAGAGAAGTGAGCAGTATCTAATTAATATCTTCTAATGCCCAACTAATGTCAAGCATGACTCCAATTCATAACTGAACTGTATTTTTACATTGAAAAATTCAATTACGTTTACTGACAGACTTTGAAATGCCACATTATTTATATTGGCAAACTTTGCAGGCTCACGGTATATTTATTAACATTCTTTCCACAGAATAAAGCATATATACAATACAGATCACTGCATTCTTCATTTTTTAATCTTTCAAAGTGATACGTATGTCTAGCAGGGCAGCAAGGGGCTGCTGCAGTTTAAGAGAGTCAAAAGACTAAATAGAGGCAGACATTGATGTGCCCTTCCTTTTACTTCTCCAGGCAAAACAAGGTAACCTTGACATTTCACTACACTCTCTGCCTCCTGCGTCCTTTTCCTCATTCTCTTTCTCTGGTGCCTCCCCCTAAGCTCCTCCCGGCTTCTGCCAGGGTACAGTACAACCACAGGGCCCTCCTCCCCGTACACATCAACAATTTTGAGCTGTGAAGAGGTTCAATTGCCACATTTGTGCCTCAGTTGCAATGAGCAAATGATTTACCAGGATAGCTTGAGGACACGGCAATGACAGAGAGACATCAGTTGGGTAGACAGGAGGCAAAAAAGGGTTATTCACAGCTGGTGCATTAGTCCTGCTAGCCACTAGGCCACCCCAGTGATCCCGTCCTCCAGTTTCCTTCCCCTTCTTTCTGCCTGCTCCCTGCTGTCAGCTGCCAAAAGATATCTGTTCTCACTCTTTGCTGAATGAAAAGGTGCTAATGTATGACTTCAGGATATGTCAGAACATACAGTACTTACAAGTGTTTGGAGATGCAGCCAACCTGACCACGGGGGAAAGAAATGAACTAAAGAGCGATTTTCTTGAAAAGGAGAGGGGAAAGTAGTCAAGGGCCATTCCCTTTCTTTGATTGTACACTGGGATGATTGGGAGGGGACCTTCCTTAGCTTCAAGCCACCTCTCCGTTTCTCTCTCCATGCACAAGACATTTAATATCTTTTGCAATCCTGAATATTCTAATAAAATACATATTCTGCAAAGTGGTTTTGGTTTATATTTCTGCAATCCGATTTGGCAAATATACCAGTTAACATAAAAGATAAATGATATAAAATAAATTACAGTATTACTCTAGGAATATTAGTTTATATTTTTTCTTTTTATATGCAAAGGAGGAAGAGAGAAAATTAGAAAGGGAATCAAACTGACATTCCACTTTGCCCATCATAGCTGTAATCATATGCCTCACTGCTGTATATTACTTAAATGCTTATCTCTTCTCAAATGTTTATACTCTCTCTCCTAGTATATAGACTATTCACTCACCTCTAAGAAAAAGAAATTCCCCTTGGAACTGGCAAAATCTGGACAACTCTTTAATGTCCAGAATCAACATCCAAATCTCCAGGCTGATTTTTTGAAGTCTGATAGTCCAGATGAGATTGGAGGCTTATCAAAAGAATCTACGTTACGACTAAGAATCAATGTTATAAACAATGATAACTATGCTACTAAGAGAGCAGTATTTCACACACACACAAATCACAAATCTAGAATGTGAAACACAATTAAAAAAAATATGTAGCGTAAGTGAAAATATTTTTATTGGGCAACAACATCTGCCAAATATAGCACCATAGAGAGGATTATCCTGAAAAATCTATGCTCTCAAATTACTGATTTGTTTTTACTAATTCTCATAATATTTTTGTGGCTTAGGTGATAGGGAAAAAATAAGACTGGAGAATTCACTTGAGTCTTCACTTCAAGTGAAGAATTCACTTGACTTGAGAAGTCAAATAAATCAGGTAAACTGAGGTCAGATTATCTATTTTTAATTAGATTAGCTGGTCATCTGCATATTTAGAATTTTCCAGAGGAAAAATTAAAATTCATTTCTTCAGAAATAATAATCCTTTCTTCCTGAAATCAAAGGAATCTTCTAGTAAGAGTTTAATCCATGGGTTAGGACCTTAAATTAGATTTTTCATGTACAGAATATTAGATTTTAATCCTATTTTGAAAGTATAACAAGGCCATCAAAATTATTGCATTTATTTCAATTTACTTTCTAATAGGTAGTTCCAAGTTATTTGATATTTTATATTTTATGTCTTAAACAGAAAAACCTAAATTGATCATAAGTATGATAAATTAAGTAAATAATGAAAATACACACTTAAACTATACAAAGAAATGTTGATCATCTAGGAGGATTTATTAAAAAAGAAAAATAGAAAAACAGCTGTTTTAACAATTTGAATGTAATAGGAAATTACCAGCTAAATTGTTGTTGTTCTTGTGAGAAATGCCTCAAAAATGGATTTTCTAAGACTCTTGCAACCTAAATAATTGAATTTAATTTTATCAAGTACTTTTGTTTATTAATAAGATAATTTTAAACTATACTAGAGAAACAAATTCTTTGTAGAAAATTAAAGATTTTTTAATATCTGCAATAAATTCTAAAATACAGTTTACGGAAGAAAATTTTTAATTCTTGTTTTATTATAGAAAATTATTGACTTAAAACCAAACCAATTACATTTGGATCAATAAATGCAATGTGAAGTTTCTTTCAGAGAAATAATAGTTTAAATCCTTCTCTGTATTTTAAAATGTAATAAGTTGTTCAAAGTAATAATTGTGTTTTACATACATAAAATTATAGCTTTATTTAAAAACACACAATTATTTATAAATATATATTATATGAAAATTCAATAAGAGTAATGCTTTTTATTTTGCTTACTAAAATGAATATTTGAGAGTTTTTATACATAGAAAGTGTGTTTTAATAAAATTATTATCCTTTTATTAACTTTGGCTAACTACTCTAACATTTGGCTTATTTTGATGTATCAATAATAATTCCATTCCTTGTTAGTGAGAATTATTTTTCACTTTTTTCCCAGTTTAGCTTTGTACATAAAAATAATAAAATTAATAGTGTGGAGAAATCTTAGTTTGCAAATACTTCCAAGTCAAAATGATTTTATAAAATAAATACTACATAAACTTTGCATTTATAATTTGTCCTTCTTTCCAAAGAAATAAAGTATTTCATCATATCTGATATACAGCATAATTCCAACAAATAGAATATGAATTGCTTTTAGAAAAAAAAAATCATATCTAGTTTAAAATTATACTTGACCGTCACATGCACCAAAGGGACTGGTAAGTAACAATAAAATATCTTTTCAATGGTTGATCTTTACCACAACTCTGTGGTAAGATAACCCAAAAAAAAAAAAAAAAGATAAAATGGTTAAGGCAGTTAATAGAGAGACCTCCAGGACCACCAACCAACTTGATATATTTATACTAGTTTGCTGAACACAAAATATACATCAAATTTTGGCAACATGCGCTTCTATAATTGAAATAATTTCAAATTGCTTTCCTTTTTCTCATTGCTGTATGAATGGTGAAACCCTACATTGAGTGATTTCAATTCTGTATGTGCAACATGGCTATTTATATATGACAACTAAAAGGCTGACCATTCATCCTGTTTCAAAAACAAGAATAAAGGGAAAAGTAAATATATTAATAAATTTTCCTAGTTTCTGAACTTTCCATTTTTGCTGTGCCTACATATGCATTCTTATCTTTCATCACTGCTATCAATTCTTAAGAATAAACTATAAAAAACTTAATATTTATACCTTAGAGGACATTGAAACATTCACATGAAAATATAAAAGGATGTCAATAAACTTATATGAGAGGAAGAGCCTACTTGTAATAATAGTTAACCTTTGCTGAGAATATTTTACACGCCAGGCACTGGGTTCAGCTCCATGGAGGTTTCACAACAACTCAGTGAGGAAACTAAGGCTCAGAGAAAAGTTAAGACATAAAAAAAAAAAAAAAAAGAATCACATAATTTCCTTATTACACTATTCCCTTATGTTTGATCAACAGTACCTCCAACCAACTTGATATGTATATTTATGATGCTAGTTTACTGAACACAAAATATACATCCAAATTTTGGTAACATGAACTTCTGTAATTGAAATAATTGCTTTCCTTTTTGTCATTGCTATATGAACACTGAAACTCTACATTGAGTGATTTCAATCCTGTATGTGACATGGCTGTCTATATATGACAACCGAGAGGCTAAAAATTCAGCATGTGTTCCTTCTCATTGAATTTTATAGTTGCCAGATTAGAAAGGTTGTTTGTTTATTGTCCCATAAATTATTTTCATGTATTTAGATTCCAGCTACATTGTTTTAGTTACTTTCTTCTATATAACACCTTCTTTTTGCCTTGAATAGAGTGAGTTTTGAACAGACATTTGTCAATTGGAACCCTATGAAAAGAGGTCTGTTCTCCAAAATCTAAAATTTAGGAAGAAATCTCCCTTACCTGAATTATTCAATCGTTCCTTTACAGTATTTACTCTAATGTCAGATTTTTTTTTGTTTTGCTTAAAAATTCAGCTCAAACATTAGAGGTAGATTTAACGTGTGACAGACTTGCTCTCATCTCGAATAAGCTAATAGGTTATTCATGCCTCTTAGGACACGTGACATGTCTTTAGGACATTTTATTGAGATTGATTTAGTGTTTGGAGCAATAGTCCAGGGAATGGAATGGCATTGCTCTTGCTATTATTCACCCCTAATATTAGCTTCACGGCTGAATCTGTGTTTAATAATTTCCTGGAATAAAACATGGGATATATCAGTTTTTAAATGGCATATAATGTGCCTATTGCACGAAGACTCTCTGGCTTAGTATACTATAGCATAAAGAATGAATAATTTTGAGCTTATTTCCAACTCCTTCCTTGATTTATCACAGGAAACAGAAAGATATGTGGCAACATACTTTGGAAGAAGAAAAAGCATATTGACTTTCCTATCAAGTTCCAAGAACTTTGAAGCTAGATGCAAAAATGGCATGAAACATAAACTTTTGAATGGTCAAGTCAGAGCTTTCTTTAGTTTTAATTTGGCTAATGCATTACAACCATGATTCAAGTTCTTTTTTTTTTTCTAGTTCATGTTACTAAGAGTTTCACAAGCCATGTGATTTATAGTATTTTTTGAATGTGCAAGTATATTCTAAAGGACATAATCTTTGAAAATTTCCCCAAATTTTATTCCCAATCAATAATTACTTGGTTAATAAATTTACTTGATTAGAAAAACTTGAATTGATTTTTCATGGCAGCATTTTAACTCTAAGGCAGAGCTCAGAGTATCTTACAAAGAAAACGGTAAGCTGGTAGGCACAAAGTTCCACTTCAGAGTAACAGCCTTTAAATACCAAAGTCTAGTTCCCTTGCCACACTTGTATTTATTTGTCTAAATCCCAATCTATAATAAATTGTATCCTCCCAGAAATTGTTTCCACTCTACCTTATTAAAAATTCTTAGCATATACTACAAATGTATACTCTGCTAATTCTTCACTTCTTATGTGAAAGGCATGCAAGAGATCATGAGCAATTTTGTAGCTTAGTATGGAACAATTAAATGATGATTAGGTCATCTGCCAAAAAAAGATACTCCAACAATTTAGCTGGTAATATGGTACTAACAGTGAGTATAAACACTATGCTGCATAGCTCTTGTACTGTGACTCATTAAGAAGAGAATAACTCAATTATGCAGGTCATTCAAAAAAGTTGTCCGTATGCAACACTAAAATGCAGTAAAACAATTTTCTCACCAATTTTTTTTAAAAAGTCCTTCTTGGGTAGCAAAGGGCCTCCACTCCACCTGTCTGCAATAATTGGATATAATTTAGACTTTATTTTGACTATATCAATATCTTAATCAACATCATTTTGACAGCATTCACATGACCAAAACTAATCACCGAAAACAAAGAATTGGAATACAAGCAACCTAACCAGAAACAAAGTTTTTAAAATTAGCTTCAAATGACAACAGAATACCCAAGAAAAGAAACACACAATAATAATTCAGAGTGTTACGAAGCAGCAGCCATATAAAGACAGCTTTGCAGTAGAATGTGGTACAGTAAGCACTATTATCAATCTATTAGACAAGATTGTGGAAAAACATTCATTCATTCATCCGTAAGAGTATTTTCTCATATTTTCAAGTTCTTGATACAAACAGGCATAGTCCTTGAAGTGAAAAGAGTATTATGTGGAAATATAAAGCTTAGAAGAATACCACAAGAGATACGAGCAGAAGTTCAGATATCACAGGCAAGTAAGAAAGCCAATAGTGTTCTCAGGTATGTCTTTTTCTAGGTTTATCCATCTTAATACACACAATGCCTATAGCCCTTCTAAGGAAATCTGCCCCACCCACAGCCCTTGCTGGAGAGCCAGGCCAAGCTAACCATGTGTCTTCACTCTTTCTCCAAGTCACAGCTGCTTAGCCCAAAGGTTGTATGAATTTATCTTGCAGGCTAATTGGGACGTTTGTGAAAGAGAGCTGAAGAATGGCTTCCCACAAATGCACAAAGTATGGGTCTATGAAGAAGCTGTAACTAAGAGCAAAATGAAGCTGTGAGCTAGAGAAAACATTTAGATTAAAGGGGTGTGGGGAAGAGAAGACACATAAAGAGTGAGATCACAGCTATAGACATCATCATGGAAGGTAAAGCATTACTGTGATGATAATCCACACAGTCTTGTGCTGAGGTCCATCAAGGGGACCTGAACCTAGTTCCAGTTATGATGATTTTCTGGTTCTGCTACATTTCTTGTTCTTCCCATGGGAACTCTGTCCCTTTTTGAATAGTATCTGCATCCGCCTCTGTTGAACAAACCAGTAAGTCCTATTTCCATACATCCAAAAAAATCGCACTAAAATGCCTGTTCAAGTAGCAGTGCTACCAGGACATTACTTTGAAGACTCCTCTAATTCTTCCTTTCCTCTCTATCACACTAGATAATCACTTCCTTTTCTATCAAAGCTTCTGAAGATCCTACAGCCTCCTTCATAAGTAACTGATGTTCCTCTCAAACTTCCACTGTGACAAGGTAGGAGAAATTGTTCCACTTGGAGTAGTTAAAGGAGACCATTTTTGCTGCTAAGCAAGCTGACACATTTCCACTTTCCCTCCTGTATACTTTTCCCTCTTGATCTTTTTTATCTGAACTATTCATTCTCCTTGTTCACAGTCAACCTGATTTCCTTTTTTATGCAAACCTTCAAGTTAACTGAGAATGAAACTGAAGAGCAGGCTTGATTTTTGATCTTTAGTGTCTTCCAAGGAAATAGAACTGGCATTGATATATGAAGAGGTAGATATATTAACCACCTTTATGTGCTGTTGAATCCTTTTATAGTAATTACTACTCTGCCTTATGTTTTATTCATATATGAAAATTGTTTGCATTAGCACATATTTCCCAATAAAATTATAAATAATGAAGGACAGAAATGCCTTATTATACCAAATAAAACCTATTGCTCCATTAACTTGTTTTTCTCCAAAAATTAGTAGTTAACAGTGTTACTTAAAATACTCTAGCTCTTTTCAAAGTCATACAAATATGCACTAAAAACATTCAAAATGTTGTTGCAACATTATAAAAATTGCAAATTTGATTTATTATTCTGAAAGCTAACTAATAGTCTTCTAAGAAACATTTTTAGAATTTACGGTTCTGCGATGAGGAAATATTTTGCAGAGAATATCATTTAGAAAGCAGGTTGTGTACATACAAGTGCCCTATAAACTGTAAAGTACTATAGAAATGTAAGAGATCAAGCTATATCTCTTTTTCTGGAGACATGACTGTAAAAGCACAAAAATGAATAGCCTGTGGGAGCCTAAATATTCAAGACTTCAGAAAAAAGATAATTTCTTGAATGTTCTTTTTAGAGGAAGAGAATGACTAGCGTTCTCAAAATCCTATAATTTTCATGCCTTGTTACATTTCAACTGGTAACATACAGTCTGTTCTTCATAAATTCTGATTGACAGCTTAATGGAACAGTCTGGTTCTCTGTCTTTCTGGATGATAAGTGTAAACAGTGTGGTTATCAGAAGGTAATACCCTACCATTAGTGGGTCTCCCCATAGTCTTTCACATCAATGAAGGTAATCTCGACATATCTACTTGCATGAATGCTTGCCAGGAAACTCAATCAAGGTGTTTGGAAATGCATGTCTCTAGCATGGAGATTTCATTGAGGAAACACCTGGTCACTACAGTGTTCTGTATTAAGTAACACAGGCATATAATAGGGGATTCCCCATGTTGGAAGGGAAGAGAGGTAGTTTCTAGTCTGCACTGTTTTATTCTTGACATATGTTTTTATCAACTGACCTTACTCTAGATTTCTTAGGGTTAGTCTTCCATTGGTTTGGACAGCAATCTAATTTCCTGTTGTTGACAAAAAGATGTGAGAACAGGCCAAAAGAAAACAGTAACAGACTAGTTTGAGTGAGCCCAGACCCAGATTCTTGTTAGGACCCTAGTGGTCCTCTTTGGGATTTCAGCAAATAGCTCCTTTGGGAAAACTTTACAAATGTTATAAAGTGTTATAAAAACATTAAGGGATTATTATTATTTTTTGCAGCAACATGGCTGGACCTACAGATTGTCATACTGAGTGAAGTGGGTCAGACACAGACAGACAAATATCCTATGGTGTTGCTTATATGTGGAATCTAAAAAAAAAAAGGTACAGGTGAGCTTATTTACAAAACAGAGGTAGAGTGATGGATGTGGAAAACAAACCTGTGGTTACCAGGGGATTGTGGGGGGGATGGATTGGGAGATTGGGACTGACATGTGCACAGTACTATATATAGGATACATAACTAATAAGAGCCTGCTGTGTAGCACGGGGAACTCTACTCAATACTCTGTGGTGGCCTATATGGGAAAAGAATCTTTAAAAAAAGTGGATATGTGTATGTGTGTAGCTGATTTGCTTTGCTGTATACCTGAAACTAACGCAGCATTGTGAATCAACTATACTCAGATAAAAACTTTTTTAAAAAAGGAACCAATGTTTCTCAGAGTTGAATAAAAAATAAAATTCTGCTATCAAAAAAAATGTTAAGGGATATTTAAACAGAAGGCAAGCCATCATATTATGTGAATGGAGATGGATCTTGATCCATGTTCATAATCTGGATTCAAATGTGCACAAGGGAACAACAGTAGAGGAAACTTGACTGAGAAAAGGGATAAAATCACCACTGATGAGGAGGGTGGGTCTGGCTGAGCTAAGGAGTCAGAGGTGCTTTAAAGCACTGGAAAAGTTGCATTAAGTCAGTCTCACACCTCATCCCCCTTGTCCTGATAAGGAAAGAATGAATTAAGATTTTAAAATTTCTACCATGAAAGCTGGATGTGGGAAGCAGAAGGCAGTACATCAAAAGAGAAAGACTAGCAATCAGGAGAGAGGAAGCTCAGAAAGCTATTCTTTACATTTTGTGTCTGGCTTATTCCTAATAGTTAAAATCCAAGAGCTAAAAATTCATAGACTACATAGTTGTCCAAGCAAACGTGGAGATTTCAGAAATTATCCAGCAAACCATCAAGAGCCGATTACAAATTTAATCTTTCCCCTGTGCCCACTACATCTCCTATGTAATGTTAGGCTGAGAGGAGTTCTAACCACTTCCCTGCCTCTGGTTTAGTCACACTTTGCTGACTCAGAGTCTTTCAGACAAATTCTCAGTCTGCCATGTTTTCTCCATATCCCTTTACTTCTCTCTAAAATTATATCCGAGACTATAGATGACATAGTGGTCGGAGGCAAGGACACTACACATGCTTATGGATATCTTCCGTGCTTTGATGGTCTAGATTGCAGAGTGAGTGATTGAGCTAGTTCCTATACTGATGACATCTGAGGTGACATCAGGCTGGTAGCATTCCCGGGAGATCTGTAATCCTCTGATACTGCTACAGCTAGTGGAAGAGTGTTCTCTGCACTGGTGGTTCTCCTAAAGAGCTTGACTGTCTCCTTATGTGGACTGGACACCATCCCAACAATCTCTATCCATGAATTCAACTGTTCTCAGGTCTGGATGGCCCACCTTGTAGCTTTTGACAACCCTTGTCCAATCTCCGCTGCATTCCTGACATCTGATCTCCATCCCAACTCCAAAGTTGCTTAAGAATTACTAAGACATTTTCAAAACCTAAAGGAACAGAAGGATGCTAGGAATGCTAATTTGGGTTCTTTTTCACTCTCTTCAATCAGTCACACCCATGCTACTGTTACAGTTTCTACTGTAATTACCCTAGGTTGGGACTGAACTATCAGTGGAATGGTCCCTGCCAAAGTTCCAATTGTGATAAAAGACAAAAACCTAAGTGATGATTGCTTTCCTCTCTACTTTGGTGTCCACAGGACTTCAGTCTGGATAGGACATCAGGATGCTCTTGCTTATTGGCATGCTTTCCCTGAAACTCTTCCCATAGTTTGCCAAGACTGTAGGTGTGAGCTCTCTGATTCCTCTCTCCTCTGGACTTGGATGAACGCTGTGTCAAATTATTCACATTCTCAAGTACACTCTTTATGGAAGGAAGACAGGATTTTTATGCATGGTTTTAAGAGTTTATATCTTATAATAGTCCAGGATTGATTCTTTGATGAATTAGTAGAAGTTAAAAAAATCTAAACTAGGCTTTTCTCTTGATAAATCCAGGTTTTCAAAACTACTGTTTTCTGGAGACTGACGTAATTTTCTTCCATATATAAAAAGCTACATACTGACACCATCTTTATTTTTCATTCCTGATGCAAAAATAATAATTCTACCTGAGATGAACAAGTGCCTCTTGAAGACTAGAATGGGCATTAAGCACAAAGAAATGCAAAAAAGAAAAAATGCATACTACTGTATTCCCCCAAAAAAGTTCCATTCCACTGTGCAGAAAATAAAAAGACACAGCAGAGACTAGAATATATTTATGAAACACACATGTGAAAAGACTTGTATTCAGAATATGTAAACTTTCCAGTTGAAAAAAAGAAAATGACCAACAACCCTATCTTAAAAATGGGTAAAATATTTGAAAATATACTTCACAAAGAAAATATACATCACAAAGATATGCAGATGGCCAATAAGCACATATAAAGATGTTCAGCATTACACATCAGCAATATGCAACTAAAACTGTAGTAATATATAGGATTAGCATTAGCATAGGATAGTCAGGCTCAGTTCTTGGGGACAGACACATAGCTCATTTCACAGTGATAATTTTCATGGTTATCTCCCCCAAGAATGGTCTTCTCAAGATCAAGATTTTTGTTTGCTTCATCTGTACATCCCCAGACGTCTCTTAGAGCATCCCCTACATAGTCCCCGTCCAATGATATAAACCACAAAATGCATATAAAAACAATAAAACTGTATGGAGGTGATTAATTTTGTTTTTCTACATTTATCCTTGTACATAAAGCAACTGTGGAAGGTGAACTAATACACATTTTTCTTTTAATATTGAAGACAGCGCCTTTATATTACAGGTTATTTCAAAATTGCAGAGGAATGTTTTAGGTCCTTGAAACTTTTAGAAAACAATAGCTACTTTTTTTTAAACTTTTTTTTTTTGAAAGGGTGAAGATTATTTTTTATTGAAGTACAACTGACATATAACAACATATTAGTTTCAGGTATACATCTTATGGATTCAATATTTTTATACAGTTCAAAGTGGTCACCATGATAAGTCTAGTTACCATCTGCCACCATTCAAAGTTACTACAATACTAGTACTATAGTCCCTATGCTGACATTACTTCATTGTGACTTCTGTATTTTATAACTGGAAGTATGTACCTCTTAATCCCCTTTACCTATTTCACCTGCTCCCTGCCTCCCCTCTGGCAACCACCAGTTTGTTTTTTATATCTATGAATCTCTTTGTTTTGATTTTAGATTACACATATAAGTGAAATCTTAAGGCAAATGCCTTTATCTGACTTATCTCATTTAGCATAATGCACTCTAAGTCTATCCATGTTGTCACATATGACAAGATTTCGTTTTTCATGGCTGAATAATATTTCACTGTATCTATATACCACACTTCTTTATCCATTAATCTATAAGTGGACATTTAGGTCGTTTCCATATCCTGACAATTGTAAACAATGCTGCAATAAACATAGGGATACATATATTTTTTGGTAGTGTTTCTGGGTTTTTGGAATAAATACCCAGAAGTGGAATTGCTAGATCATATGGTAATTCTTTTTTAAATTTTTTGAGGAAACTCCATACTCTTTCCATAGTGGCTGCACCAATTTATATTCATACCAACAATGCACAAGGCTCACTTTTATCCACACTCTGGCCAACACTTGTTATTTTTTGACTTTTTGATAATCACCTTTCTGAGAGGTGTGAGGTGATATCTCATTATGGTTTTCATTTGCATTTCCCTGATTATTAGTGATGTTGAACATCTTTTCATGTGCCTGTTGGCCACCTGGAAGTTGTCTTTGGAAAAATATCTATTCATTTACTCTGCCCATTTTTTAATCCATTGTTTGTTTTGATATTGAGTTGTATAAGTTCTTTCTATACTTCAGATATTAATCCTGTATCTGATATATAATTTACAAATATATTCTCCCATTCAGTAGTTTACTTTTTTGTTTTGTTGATGGTATTCTCTGCTGTAGAAAAGGTTTTTAGTTTGATGTAATCCTACTTGCATATTTTTACTTTTCTTGCCCTTGCCTGAGGAGATAAGTCCAAAAAAATATTGCTAAGACCAATGTCAAAGAGCTTAATGCCTATGACTTTTTTGGGGGGGAAGTTTTATGATTTCAGGTCTTTCAAGTCTTTAGGACATTTTAAATTTATTTTTGTAAATGGTTTAAGATAGTGGTCCAATCTGATTCTTTTGCATGTGTCTGTTCAGTTTTTCCTAACACCATTTATTGAAGAGACTGTCTTTTCTCTGTTGTATATTCTTGCCTCCTTTGTTTTTTTTGTTTTTTACTGTTTTCTTCCTGTAATTGATGTCTAGTTTCACATTGTTATGGTCAGAAAAGATGCTTGATATGATCTTCTTAAATTTACTGAGACTTGTTTAATGGCCTATCATGTGATCTATCTTGGAGAATGTTCCATGTGCACTTGAATGTGTATTCTGCAGGTTTTGAATGGCATGTTCTATATATATCAAGTCCATCTGGTCTAATGTGTCATTCAAGCCCTGTGTTTCCTCACTAATTTTTTTCTCTGGATTATCTATCCATTGATGAAAGTAGGTTATTAAAGTCCTCTACTATCATTATATTACTGTCAATTTCTCCCTCTATGTCTGTTAATATTTGCTTTATATATTTAGGTCCTCCTATGTTAGATGCATGAATATTTACAAAATATTTATAAATATCTTATTGGACTGACCCCTTTATCATTATGTAATGCCCTTCTTTGTCTTTTGTTACAGTCTTTGTTTTAAAGCCTATTTTATCTGATATAAGTATTGCTATCCCCAGCTTTCTTTTTGTTTCCATTTACATGGAATATCTTTTTTCATCCTTTCACTTTCAGCCTCTGTGATGTGTCTTTACATCTAAAGTGAGTCTCTTGTAGGCAGCGTGTAGAGGAGGCTTTTTAAAAAAATCTATTCAGCTACTCTGTAACTTTTGTTTGGAGCATTTAGTACATTTACATTTAAAGTAATTATTGATAGGTGTGTACTTCTGCCATTTTGTTAATTGTTTTCTGGTTGTTTTTATAGTTCTTTTCTGCTCCTTTCTTTTCTTGTTCTCTTCCCTTGTGTTATGATTGGATTCCTTCCTCTTTATTTTTTATATATCTATATAGGTTTTTGGTTTGTGTTTACCATGAAGTAGATTGCTTTATATATTATATATAAAATCTATTTTGTTTGTCACCTAAGTTCAAACACAGTCTAAAAGCACTATATTTTTATCCCGCCCATATTTTATGTTTTGTCATATTGTACACTTTTTAATTTTGTGTATTAACTACTTATGATAGTTATAGTTGATTTTACTACTTTTGTCTTTTAACCTTTTATACTATCTTTATAAGTGGTTGATCTACTACCTTTACTATATATTTGGCTTTTACTAATGAGATTTTTTTTTCTTCCATATATTTTCTTATTTCCAGTTACAGCATTTTCTTTTCTGCTTAAAGAAATCCCTTTAACATTTCTTGTAAAGTCAATTTAGTGATGATGCACTCCTTTAGTTTTTTATTGTCTGTAAAACTTTTTCTCTCTCCTTAATACTAAATGATAAACTTGCCAGCTAGAGTATTCTTGGCTGTAAGTATTTTCCTCTCAGCACTTTGAATATATCATGCCATTCCTTCTGGCCTGCAAAGTTTCTGCTGAAAAACCTGCTAATAATTTTATAAGGTTTTCCTTATATGTAACTAGTTGTTTTTATCTTGTTGCTTTAAAAATTGTCTCTTTATATTTTGACATCTTAAGTATAATGTATCTGGGAGTGGACCTCTTTGGGTTCAACTTGTTTGGTACTACTTCCTGGTCCTGGAAGTCTGTTTCCTTTTCCAAGTTATGGAAGTTTTTAGCTACTATTTCATCAAGTAAGTTTTATGTCACTTTTTCTTTTTCTTTTCCTTCCAGGATCCCTATAATGTGAATGTTAGTATGCTTGATATTGTCCCAGAGGTCTCAAACAATCCTCATTTTTAAAAAATTCTCTTTTCTTTTTTCTGTTCTGATTGGGTGATTTCCACTACCCTGTCTTCTAGATTGCTGATTCATTCTTCTGTATTACCTAATGTACTATTGATAGCCTCTGGTATTTTTTTGTTTGTTTCAGTTATCTATCATATTCAGCTCTGATTAAATCTTTCTTATATATTCTAACTCTTTGTTGAAGTTCTCACTGTTTTCATCCATACTTCTCCTGTGAGCATCAGTATGACCATTACTTTGAATTCTTTATCAGATAGATTACCTATCTCCATGTCATTAAATTATTTTTCTGAGGTTTTGTCTTATTCTTTCATTTGGAACATATTTCTCTGTTTCCTCATTTTTCTTGGCTATGTTTTTTGGCATAAGGCAAAACTTCTACATTTCTCAGTGTTGAAGGAGTGACCTTGTGTAGGTGATGATCCTCCTTGCTCAACCCTGCCCTAGCCCTCGAATGTCTCTTGAATCTTTGTGGTTCACTATACTGCCTGATTTATTCATAATATGCCCCTGTTGTTGAAGGTGTGTGAGACCTGTCAGTGTTCAAGGGGAGGAATCTAATTTGGCACCTAGTTTCAGGCTGATTGGAAGCAAGAATCTCAGGCAGCAGCTTTTAAATATGCAGATATATACAGTCCTGTGAGGCCACAATTATAATTCCTGCTGGCTTCCAGACCAGGAGATCTGGAAGTGTCCCCTGGGTGAAGTTGAGAAAATCAGGGCTCCTGAGGAATGTATAAGCTCCTTCCTGGGGAGTATCGTTAAGCTGTATTGATGCCAAGGGGGTGTGCAAGAATGGCATCTCCCTGCTTATGTTCCCTGGGAGTGCATCCTTAGCCACTAAATATGTGGGAAACCTGAAGCCTGTCTCTCCTACCCACCTTGATGTGGTCCTTTTTATCCTTTGTTGTGGAGCAGGTGTGTTCAGGTAGTTCTCAGGTTATTGTCAGAGGGAAACGATTCATATGTAGCTGTATATTTGTTGTGTCCATGAGAGGAGATAAGTTCAGGCTCTTTCTGCAATTTTGCTGCAATTTTGAACTGCCCCCTATTCTTTCTTAATTGTAATTGAAAAGTTAGTAGGCTCTTAAATCACAGACAATCTACTGTGCTAAAATATTACTAAGTAACAAAGGAAAAATAAGTGTAAATGAATGAAGTCAATTTTAATACTGACAGAAATATTGGAAAGTATCGATAAATAGATTAATTCTCAAGTCTTGTAAGAATCTTGTTTTAACTTGGATTTGTGAGGAAAATATTTAATAAGACTATACGATATGACTGACTCTAGCTTGTAGGTAGGAGGTAGAAATTGATTTATCTATCTCTGGCTCAGAAGGCTGGTGATTCTGTCTGATACAGATTTAAAAGGAAAATTACAAAAAATATTTGGGTGTTTGATGTTTGAATAGTTGTTCAGATATGTTTCAGTAATAACATCAACTCAGAAGACCCACTAATAAACGAACAGTAAAGAGTCTGTTGTGAAAGCAGGGTAATGATTTTGTGAATAGTTTCGATGCCAAGGTAGGCTGCACTTTTTCATCTTTGAACTTAAAATGTGGAAGAAAAAGTAATTAATTAAAGATATTCACTGGGGCCTAATTCAGAATAATACCCTTAACAAATACAAATTGCAGAACTACAATATAGATAATACCTGGAAATGTGACAGGTAGGATCTAGAACTTTTAATAGACATTAAAATCAGAATTAAAATCTTTAGTACAGAATTTGTGTTAATACATCAAATGTGTCTTATACTGATTAATATCTGTTACATCCAAATTCTTCACCCATTATTTAAAAGTCTTAAGACCAAGGTCTTATGTATTTCTGCCTCAGATTCTCACAGAGCATTTTGCTGATAATAGCCACTCAATATGTGTTTATTAAATAAATTATTCAGTTATACTGAAATTTGGTTGTTCTAATCATGCTAGAAATAAATGGGTCATCTCATAGACTGAAAATCTTTTGTTGTAGAGAATTACCTTTTACAATATAGCTGTGGCATTTTGTAACAGTAAATCTCATAAAAATGTTATTTTACAAGTCTTCATTTATTTAGGCCACAACTAGAGTAATTCTCTCTATGAATATTTCTATGTGAGAAGTTTGAAAATTAATTATATATAATAAGAGATTGGTGAAGGATAAAAGGAAATTGAGGTAATTTAGATGAAGACTGAAACCCTGAAACCATTCTTAGTACTAATTTAAAATATATAAAGATGATAAGTGATTTTTTAAATTCTACTGTGAAAACAAAAAAATAACTCACTTAAACAGAATATTCTGGATATAAGAAGTATATTTCTGATTATAAGGTACAAGTTGCCAGCAAAATTAATTCTGAAAGAAATCTATGAATTCATAATAATGATTTTTATGTTTTTGTCATCATAGTAGATATAGAGTCTTAATTTTCATATTGTGTTTCATGTACATTTGCCACTCTTCTCTTAGGCCACAAGGCTGAACTATCCACTCTAACCTCAGCAAGGCTGTATTGGCTCAGCAAGGCAATAACAGCAATAAGACACCTCTTCCAGGTCTTGTCCTCAGTTACTATGATTCAGCATGGGAACCCTGCTACCTGCATGGAGCTCCAGTTACAGCCTAGACTACCCTCTACCTGCAGCTCCTTCCAGCTTTGACCTCCCACACAGTAGAGTGGGCAACAGAGCTATGCTTCTACAGGTAAGAGCCAGCCCACATCCTACGAAAAGATGTATCACCACCAGCAAGTGGCCTCTTCCTGTGAGAGCCTTGCTTTCTTTGAATAGGTCTGAAGCTCAGCCATGGGATAAAGGAATTTGCCTCATTCTTAGCTCCTTTCTTGTCCTCTCCTCAACCTGGAAGCAGTAACTGTCTGTCTGAGATATGCTACTTTTGAACCTCCTACTGTCCCTCTTCCCCTCCCTCAGTAGTTAACTACTTTCTACCAGTAAACAATCCTTCATATTAAATTTTCCCTATTCAAATAACTGGCATGATGTCAGTCACCTGACTGGACCTTGACTGATACAGATATTTAATAACTGCCTCAGGTTTGATAAAAAACTTTCTGCAATGTAACTCAATTTATTGATGAAATACCAATTTATATTGACCTATATCTTCCTTCCATTAACATATCTGATCTGATGATGAGTTACATGATCATGTTTAATTACTAATGCTTGTCTCTATAAAAACTGTGGAAACAGGGAGTAACAGAGTTTTAAAAAAAAGACTCCTTTCTAATTTGATTTTATTATATCATACTGAGCATAAAGAGACTGCAAAAACACACTTGGCTTTTGAAAGTGTGGCTATCATTTCTACAGCACTATTTCTTACACTCCCACTTACCAACTATTGGTCAAATGCTTTCTTTGGAACCAACATTTGGAGTCTCTTATTCACAGTATACATAGAAAATGATTACTTTCTGCTTGCTACCTTAGCAGAATAATTGGAACAAATACATTTTAAGACTCACTCCAAGTGGTTCATTTGCAAGTATAAGTAAGTTGTTCGATGGATTTGGAAGTGTATCTTTTGTATGGCCAACTGTTCTTTTCTTAAAGTTAGTAAAGTTTCACAACTTTGAGGTTTGTGAAAAGGGAAAACTGTAATTTTAGCAGACAGTGTTGTTCTTAGGCGTGGACAAACTTGGGTTGCTGCCCAGCTTCCCAACTGTAGGATTGTGCTGCTCTGTAGCTTGCCAGGGCCTCTGTTTTTTGCTAATAGACC